>NW_023461619.1:0-24482 GCF_013731165.1 Rhagoletis pomonella
GATTTTCTCAGTAGATTTTGTAGATTCAGTAGAAGTTTATCGGTTTTTGCTGTCCAAATAAAGGAGTTTTACAATAAAATCCCATATCTGAACAATCAGGTGTATGGAGGCAATAAATAGGCTACAGTGTCCCGATCTTTGTTAATTTTACTGAAAACTTTCTGTTGATAATGAGTAAAAATAGTGCGAAATTTCATGTTTCTAGCTGCATATATGAAGAAGTTATAGCAAAGAATCTCATATCTGAACAATCAGTTGTATGGGAACTATATGTAAAAGTGACTCGATCTTTGTTATGTTCACTGAAAGTATTCTGTTTATAATGGGTGGAAGTATTGCAAAATTTAATAAATGCATAAATGGAGGAGTTAGAACGAAAATTCTCATAACTGAACAATCAGTTGTATAGGAGATATATGTTAAAGTGACCCGATCTTTGACCCTGCAAGTATTCTGTGAATAATGAGTGAAAACGGTGCGAATTTTCAGGTTTCTAGTTTCATAAATGGGGAAGTTGTGGCAAAAATCTCATATCTGAACAATCAGTTGTATGGAGGCTATAGGTTATAGCGACCCGATCTTTGCCATTTTCAGAGAAGGTATTTTTTTGATAATGAGTGACAACAGTTTAAAATTTCATGTTTCTATCTACTTAAATGGAGGATTTATAACGAGGAATCTTATATCTGAACAAGCAGTTGTTAGTCACCCGATCTTAGTAATTTTCACTCCAAGTTTTCTGTTGATAATGAGCGGAAGCACTGGAATCGATTCTGATGAAAACAAATTTGTTCATGAATGCTTGACAAAGAAGAACCGTGAGCTTATGCGACTGGCTACTCAGCTAAAAAGACAAAAGCGGCTGGTGAGAGTATTCTCAATACGGGGACAAATTTACGCAAAAAAAACATGCCGGCAGTGAAGAGATAAAAGTTCTTAATCGTGAGAGCGTCGAGCGTCTAGCAGCTGCCAGAAAAACTTAGCATATGTTTTATTATTTTAGTTAATATTGAAGCTTTATACGATTTGCTTTTGTTTTTATACTTATTTTTATATTATATTGACGGATTATATCCTCTTCTTATTTCACATCTATCCCATTTCATCCCCTTCCTTCTATTTGTACTTTGCAGCTGACTATTTCGCAATATGACTAGTACCTTGCATAGATACACTAACAGTGATAATATTAGGCTGGCTCTCAAAACTTACGTGCGAATATAATGAGTTCAATATTTGCCACTTTAATGCTCGAAGTTTATCTATTGATTTATTAATCTTGAATATTTAAACTTTTTATTACGGGAAATAAATATTGATGTGGTCTGTGTAAACCAAACCTTGTGTGGCTAACTCTGCGTGTGGCTCCACTGGTCATAGAGGGGGTGGCATTGCCATTTATTTCAAATCCAATCTTAAATGTAAAATCGTTCATAAATCTGTCTGCCCTGAATCAGTTGCAAGTCTTTTTGTGGAGTTCAGTGATAATGTTGAAACGTGTGTTTTAATATGTATCTATAATCCCCATAAGCCACTCTTTTTACAAAAATATCTGAACTGTCCTTGAGCTATGTAAATGTCCTCGTCTGTGGTGATTTTAATGTTGATCTTCTCCTGGATAATGTTAAATGTAAGCAATTACTAAAAAACTTTACTAATTGTGGATTAACTATTGTAAACGAATTTGCAACACGTTTTGCTCCTCACTGTAAACCAAGCATGTTAGATCTCTTTGCTGTAAGCGATGTTAGAGAGTTAACCACGTAGACCAATTTTCCTTAGATGGAGTCTCTGAATTAAACAAAGAATCGTCAGTTACCAACCTGACGTTGAGAGATTTTAAATGTATTGATAAAATAGCTCTGAATGACGAAAGTCTGTTACTGGAATGGAACTCTTACTGGTTCTTCTCGAATCTGGATGAAAAATTAGATCAATTTAATAATCCGGTAAAATACTTTTATGATAAATATGTCCCTCTACGTACTATAAAAGTGAGTAATTATAAGAGACCGTGGTTAACTAAGCCCATTCTTAATCATATTAAGGATCGAGGTAAGGCCTGTAAATATTGGAAGCAATATCCTTCTGACGAGCGTTGGAATACATATAAAAATTTAAGAGATAATTTTTGGTGTGCTTAATTGCTTTCCAAAATAAACGCATACGAAACGTTGAACATTTTGTTTTTTTAGCATGAGGTGTAAATGAAGGATGCTCGCTAAAAATTCGATTTTTAGTTTCTAGATATTCACGCATGCGTTCATGAAAAGGGCGAATAGGGTATGTATGCTATACTGCTATACTGGCAACTGGCTGAGTCTGTGGTAATCGTCGGTTCGAGTCCTACTGAGAGAAGTCTGATGAGGAAATGTGGTGATTTCCGAAATAGCTATCACTCCTACCATTTTTTCAAATAATTGTTGCTTTTCCACATTAAGTTTTCACTTAAAACGGTCTCAAGCTCATAAAAATTGTTAATAATCGAAGTTTTTTTTTCTGGACTTAAGTTCGAAAAATTGCTAACAATAAGTTTATTGTTCACCTGTCCTTGTCGGGAATTTCTACGAGATTCAGTTTCATTTTCTCGTTGACGTTGGTTCAACGAAGTGTGATGGTGATCGCCCGCATCTGGCCGTAAATTTAAATTAGACAGCATTCGTTGAATACTAGTTTCAATCATATTTGATACGATAAATTAATCAATATTATTGTTTGTCACAGGGTCCTTTCGAATTGCATCAGCATCTCGCGGTAAAAGGTTTAAGCTGTGACGTTCATTGACAGTTGTTGGCAAAGGCAATGAATCAATATCTTGTAAGGTCAAATCCAAGCTTCCTGGCTGATCTTGCGTTGAAGATGCGTTTGCCGGATCGTATAGGTGTCGAGAGGTAGCACGGGTGAAATGCCTATTAGGTATTGCACCTTTATAGCGACCACGATCTGAAGTTGTTTTTGTATTATGCTATTCCGATTATTATTTTGTGCCTGAAATTGGCCCGAGTTTTCGCATGTCCGGTGACAAACTGGATATTCTTGGGATTCATTTAACCAATTCTGAAGATATTGTCTGTGAAAAGAATGGTTACATTTCGTAGTTGAACAATCCTTGTCATATAATATTTGTTGATTGCAAATGGTGCAGCTTGCGCTTGGATTTACTCCAGTCGACGCTGCTAAATTTTCATTACTATGGGTGACAGTCACTTTGAGGCTTGTTTTCGCAAAGAAAAAAAAAAGTTACCAAATAGTAACAATATCAATAAAGAAATTGTTATTATAAGTAGTTTACAAAAAAATAAACTATTTCAAAAATTCGAATTAGTAACCGTTTTTCGGTTCGAAAATATTAAGAAAATTTTCAAATATGTAGGTAGCAAAGGTCTTCTTCATCTGTGATATGTGTAGGTGGAATAGGATAGCTTTGGACTAACAGATTGTTGATCAGTAGTGGAATTATAATCTAGGCAATTGCTGGCTTCCTTTACCATTCTAAACTAAGCGAGTTTTTACATTAATTTCGCTTTACTATTCGCTCTCGGACACAAATTGGCAAACTGCTAAAATTGAATATTTCCAGATAACGAAAAGGTAACCTAATCTCTCGGCTCTGCCCCGAAGTGCGTAAAAGAAACGTAGTTAAATGAAAAAAGTCATCCGCAAAAGTCAAAGGGAAACTCCAGAGCACGGCGGTCGAAATCTACTAGGACTCCAATTGCCAAGCAGTCGAAAATCCAGAGGTGGTGGAACTTTATTGACTTCCTACAGAATAAACTTTATTAAAAACTTTGAACTCTAGCTAATATATTGTAGAAGACGAAAAATAAAATAAAAGGGGAGGGGGAGCAAGTAAATAAAGCAGTACCTCCGCCCCACGTCGGGCGTCAAATATTTATGTAATGTATAATTGTGACCCAGTTTGTAGCACGTATGGTTACTGAAAACCCGGTAATAGAGATATAGAAGAAGGATCGAGCGGGAGCCTTTGAGATACTAGCTAGCAGTCGGGATGAGGGATTCTGGACCGTTCAACTTTCACCATTTGCACATAAATGATTATTTAAGACTCCCTTGCTTCGCAAGAGAAACCCAAATTAACTATAAAATCTTCTCTAAATGTTAAATGGGCCTAGGCCGATCATAATACCAAAAGAAGATCCAAGATATAATCGAAACATAACTGTAAGAAAAACAAAACAAAAAAAAGGCTACTGGATCAACTTGATAGACACCAAGAGAAAAGCGTATCTTTAAGGTGTTGCTAAGATACACGCTTCTTCAACCCACCCAACCTTGACTTTACGATGCGCGAAATTAGATGGCAAAGTCCCTAAAATCTATTAGCTAACCGTATCCCACCATATCACAGTAAAAACTTTAAAGTTAGGAATCCATATTTAAATATATAAAATTTTATTCACATTTCTTAACTCTACTTATAAACCATATACGTAAAGTTTATAGATATACTAAATTGTAGAAAATATAAAGGTTTAACTTTCGACTTGTTCAGCAAAACCAAATATAAAATAAAAATCATGAAATTCAAAATTCAAAACATAATATGTGCAAAATCAATATAAGTTACAAAAAGACTTAAGTACCGAACCGTTTTTGTTAATTAGATTGCAAAATACTCGAAAGTCTGAAGCAGCGAACTTAATATGCAGTCGCTTTAGTAAACATTATTAAAGTAATAAAAAAAATCAAGAAAAAATAAATTATCTTTAACTTAATTAAGTTTACTTAGATACTATGCAATGGCAACCTTACGCGCTCTCTTTAAAAATTCCCAAACCTGTTGGGCTTTTGCGTATTTGGTTTCTCCTTTTTCTGCGTCCAAGCAAGTTGGCACATAGAGTGCATGTAAAGAGTCCAAAATAATCTGCTTAAAGCGGTAAAATCACGTAAGAAGTGGGAAAAATGAAAGTTGGACACAGCATGAAGATGATGTCGTGATATATTTTACCTGATGGCTGCCTCAAAAATGGTGATGTTTCCTCCTCGGAAGTTAGACAAGAAAGGAAGTTAGAGATTTTGCCAGAATAGTCTTTGGCTTATCGTTTGGCAAAAAGCAATAATGAACATTAATATGACTGATGAACCTCAGGGGTTTTTTTTTTATTGTATACTAATGGATTATGCACTAAAAAATGTAATAGATTATCAAATCATGATCGTAAAGAAATATTTGTCAGAAAAAAAATATTTGAGTGTCTTTTAAACGTTCCCTACAAATTGCAAAATTTCATGTTCCTAGCTGCATAATTGGAGAAGTTTTAACGAAAAATTTCATATCTGAACAATCAGTTGTATGGGAGCTATATGTTATAGTGGTCCGATTCTCCCGGTTCCGACAAATGGTTAATACATTATAAAAATACACCTACCTACAAAATTTCATCCGGATATCTCGAAAATTGAGAGACTAGATTGCATGCAAACAGACGGACAGACGGGCATTGCTAAATCGACTCAGCTCAACTTTCTGATCATTTAAGTATACATTTTAATGGGTCTATATCTTCTTATTCTGGTACTTATAAACATCGGACCAAAGTTATAATACCATTTCAGGCCCATGAAAGGTTTAAAAACAACACCACATACACCCGAACAAAACGGTGTCGCCGAACGCATCAACAGAAACATCATCGAAAGAGTGCGTTGTATGCTTGGAGATTCGGGCTTAGGCAAGCAGTCTTGTGCTGAAGCGGCGAATACTGGATATTTATTAAACAGAATTCCTTGCAGAGATTTTGATGAGTCACGTGAAGAGCGATGGACAAAAAAAAAAACAGATTTAGGCATATATGTAATACTTCTATATTGGCAGTAAGCTAACTTCTCAATGTGTAAGCATTCCGAAATCAATGCGAGACAGTCCAGTACCGTTTTTGTCAATGTATTGTGTACTTGAGTGCCGCTTTTGTATATGTGTTGTGTACATGTTTATTTATAAACGTATGTGTTCCTTTTCTTTCGTACGTGTTTATTGATATATCTGTACTGTAGTGTTTTCGAACGGTACTAGCTCTTACTGCCAATACAAGAGTATTACATATATGGATTTAGGGCATTTAAAAATTTTTGGTTGTAAAGTGCTTGTGCATATCTCCAAACAAAGACGAAAGAAGTAAGATCAAAAATCGTATGAATCCAAAGCTTATCGCCTCTATGATACGAAAAAACTAAAGATAGTAATTGGCCGAGATGTTTCCTCATTGGAGGAGCAAGAAAGACAATTAATATTGAAATTAATAACTCTTATTAACACTCGTTGTCGGTAGCGATTCAAATGGATGAAAAAGAAGAAAATGAAAACATCCACTCAGGCGGAAAATTTAATCAGGAATAGATTTTCGAAGACGATGCGCCAAGCCAAGACGGAGAACTCTATGAGGATAATTTGCATGACACCACTTTTTCACCAGATGTTAGCACCGACACATTGTTTGAAGTAAGGCAATCCATCCGAGCAGCAGCGCTTCCGAAGCCAACTTACAAACCGCCAATATAAAACTTTAGCGTAACCCAACAAGCAACTGCAAATCCATTGACTTACGAGGAGACAATGGTAAGCTTAAAATCGAATTTATGGGAAGAAGCCATGAAGAAGGAAATAGATTCGCTGGTATTGAACGAAACTTGGAAGTTGGTGGATATTCCAAATGGTAAAAAGGCCACTAACAGCAAGTGGGTCTACAAGACAAAAATTAACGCGGGCGGAAATGACGAAAGCACGTCTTGTAATTAAGGGCTATTCACAAATACTTGGCATTGAATATTAAGAAACTTTCGCTCGAGTGGTCAGATATACGTCTATAAGGTATCTGATTGCTATAGCAGCTAAATTTGACTTACACATTCGGCAAATGGATGCAGTACCTGCATTCTAAACTGCAAACTTCAAAAGCCGATTTATATGCGCCAACCAAAAGGGTTTGAGAATGGAACCAAACGCGTATGCAAACTTCAGCGATCGTTATACAAGCTAAAACAATCGAGCCGAGTGTGGAGCGCAAGACTGAAGGAATCACTAGTAAAACTTGGATTGAATAATAGTAAAGTTGACCAATGCGTTTACTATTTAGTGAGAAACTCAAAAGCTCTGATCGTCGCCATCTACGTGGACGATTTATTGATATTCAGCAACGATGAAGTAATGGAAAGCAGACTGAAAGAAAAAATTGCAGAATGATTTCGAGATGAAAAACCTAGAGGATGCCACTTCAGTTTTAGGTGTACGAATATCGCCCGATCAATTAATCAATCACATTATATCACTGAAGTGTTGAACCAGTTCGGTATATCTTATTGTAATCCTGTATCCACACCATTGGATCCCAATCAGAAAATTTCATCGAAGTTGTCATCAACAACGCTCGAAGAAGTAGAAGAAATGTCTAATAAACCGTATATGCAAGCCATTGGAAGCTTGTTGTTGGCTGCGCAAATTACACGCTCAGACATTGCTTTATGCCGTTAATCTGCTCAGCCGATAATCTAAAGATCCGGGAAAGTCTCACTGGGCGGCAGTAAAGCGTGTGTTTAGATACCTAAAGGGCACCATATCATGTACACGCACGAACCAACCGAAATAGTGGGATACTGTGATGCCAACTACGGAGGTAATTTGGACACAAGACAAACAACAACACGTTTTGTTTTTTTATTGCAGGGTTTAGCTATTTCCCTGGCTTCAAAACTTCAAAAACTAATCACGTTGTCATCCACCTAGTCTGAGTACATTGCGATGGTCGGCGCCGCTAAAGAATTTATTTAGCTAGAGCAGCTCCAACACGAAATATATCCGATGTCACCCAAAACTATGATTTTGCCCTGCAACAACAGAAGTGCAGCTGATTTCGCCAACAACAACTCATATTCAGACGCAACAAAACATATCGATGTGCAGACGAAATTCTTACTCGAAATGATTAAAAAAGGGGAAATTGAATTACGTTATGTTCCAACGAACGAAATGATAGCTGATGCACTGACTAAGGTGCTACCAAAGGCAAAATGGGATCATTTCTTTAGTAAATTTGGCTTAACTGACTAACTTTTGAACTAACGCAAGCAAATTGCATTTGTATTATTTGAATCTCCTCAAGTCTGTTTTGTATTCATTAAACAAAGAAAGGCTACTGTAAACGTTTTTTTCCTATTTAAAAAGGAATTTATACCTTGAAGTTAAGTGTAACTTTAATATAATTAGAATGTTCGTTCAGGAGAATTGTTAAAAGTATGAACGAACCATTTTGTATATTGAAAGTATGAACGAATCATTATGTACAAGAATGATATACAGACACATGTTAGGCATTGTAATAAACTGTTGAACCGAACAGTTGTGTTTTTAATCGCTCTACACGCATTGAAGTGCTCTGTTAAAATCCATAAAATAACAGACCCCCACTTACAACTCATGGACCCCCAAATTTGTTTCACGCCAACGTAGACCCCCGTCTCCCGTGGACCTGGACCACTTTGGGAATCACTATGCTACATGCAAGTGGTTTCAAATTTATAAGCGTACAGCGGGCCTTATAAGATGGTATGCAATCATTAAAATGGAGTGGTTCGAGGGCGAAGCGAATAAAGCTTCGTTGCAATTTTTCAAGTCTACAGGAATGAGTTGAGTAAATTGGATTCCAGATTATAGAGGCGTATTCCAGCTTTGAGCACACCAGAGAGTTATACAGAATTTTTTCGGGTGTAGGGATCTTTAAAATCTCTACCATAGTGCCGCAAAAAAGCAAGGTTAGAGTGATCGTTAAGATCATTTGTAGGAGCAAAACATCTTACATACTTCTGAAGATTTTTAGGTCATCAGCGCACATCAAAAACTTGGAATGCTTAAAGCAGGCTCCAAAGTAATTAATAAATAGAAGAAAACGTATTGGGCTTTGTACCACGATTTTTTCTAGCCACAATAACACTGACAAAATACATAATTTAGGAAGAGCCTGCCTGAAACTATACAAAAAAGCAAATAAGCAAATGGATGTATAGAATTGACAACAATAACCACGCTGTCGAGTTTAAATAGCGGAAAATCAGCTGCATTTGATAGTAGTTGGTTGAATGAGGAAAATGAATTAGCAACAAGAGTTTACGGGGTGTACTTAGCTCAGTGGTTAACGCTTCTGACTATGAACATCGATTACGCAGGTTTGATCCCTGCTGAAGTTTAGAAAAAAGAAGTCTGATGAGGAGATGTGGTGGTCTCAGGAATAGCTGCTATAACTTCTACCGCTTAGACTTTGTTGCTTTTTCAATTTTTCCTAATAAACAACCGTTGTACAAAGCTCAATAAAAATATTAAAAATAAAATGTTAATAAGCCACAATAACGTTGACGAAAAAGTATTTGGCCTAGGATGCTACCCTAGGGTACCCGTATTCTCGATTTCAACAAAAGAAAATCTATTTGATAGGTATGATCTAACCTACCTCAGAAATGTAGAGTGTATACGTAAACACTCAAGCTTGCGCAATAAAATGCTATGAGTGAATGTATCAAAAGCCTTTGAGAAATCGGTGCAGACAACGTCAACTTGACGTCCCTTCTTAAACGATGATTTGCAAAACTGAGAAAAACAGGCTACGTTTGTGGCAGTCGGGCGACCGCATACAAAACCATGCTGGCACGGATTAATGGATCCTTCGATAGCAAAAAATAGTTTTTCTTTGACCACTTTCTCGAAAAGTTTCGAGCATGTAGAAAGTTTAGATATAGGTCTGTAGTTTGTAACATCATTTTTGTTATCAGATTTAAAGATTGGGGAGGTCGAGGCAATTTTCCAAGGATTAGTAAAAACACCCATGGCCAGCGAAAGATTAAAAATATATTTTAGGTACGCAAAATAACGAACCGCATTTCTTAAGCACGTATGAAGAGAACCCATCTAAGTCACTCTTTAAGGACAATTGCAAAGCAGAAATCTATAACTAAATGTAACTATAGCATAGTTATAAGCATCTATAACTAAAAATCGTCAAAATGGCGCTTACGACAATCTTGTATTCAAGGACGATATGTTGAGATATAAAAATAATGCCCAATAAATTTTAAAATTGATGAAACTCAAAATTTAAAATAGCACAATTCCTTAAAAAATTTGTTCGTTTTAAATTATAACGATCTGATAATATGCACACCCCGTAAACTCTTGTTGATAATCCATTTCCTTATTCAAACTACTACCAGGGCCGCATTTACCAAAGGGCTGAATAGGCTGGAGCCTAGGGCGGCAGGTTTTAGGGGAGGAAAAATTTCGTATAACTAAATTTTGCAGAAATTAAAAATCATAATATTTGTATACCTACATAAATGCTACGAATTAATATACGTTGCGGGAGCGGGAGACATAACCTCTCCCGAAATGTCGTGGGCGTAATACAAATCACTTATATATGTATAATATACATTGTATATAATAGCGATGCAAAAAAGTTTTCTTTAAAAATACGCTTACTTTTGTTTTAACACATTTTGCAATAGGAATGCGCAATTAATAAATTTATCATGCTTCATATTAGTTGATTAATCGAACAATCCTATTTTGGGCGTTCTACGCTAAAAAATAAAAAAATAAATAAAAAAAATAATATGAGGCATTTAATGTCACCGCAGCCACCTCTGTGCGTGACCTCTAAGGATTTGGATGAAAGTTGAAGAGATTGCAGGGCTAGGTGACATGAATATACGTGCAGCATATTTTGCCAATATGACGTAGGGTTGCCTATTTGCGCGGAACTTAAATTTTACGAATACATCATACATACCTTTCTTTAAAGTGTTGTATCTTGGAGACCTTAATGAAAAGGAATGTATTTCTTCCGTTTTATTACGGCCTTTAATTATAAATTTTTAACATTAATGTGCAGCGTATAAAACAAAAAAAAATAAACAATGTTTCTTTTTCCTCCTACGCGTTTCGATGTTTTTCACATCTTCCTCAGAGAGTCTGGTCTGTATTAAAAACAAAACATAAAAAACAAACAATTAGGCACATATGTATGTAAATAAAAATTATAACAAGGACAATACGTTGGTGTAACAATTTTTCCCGCAAAACATAACTTACATTGAAAATCAAACAAAGAAAATATTTATAACAAAAATACACACTGATTTCAACTTATTTATATTTAAGTGTACTTCTGCTCGTCTGTTCTCCTATTGACCATTATTGCTGTCCTGTATGCGCAATTTATATTGTCGACATCTTCCTTAAAATTCATTGCAGTCTGTATTTTTTGTTGTATTCGCAAACTTTCTAATGTTAGTCGCGTTCTATCTCTGTTCTCCACATCTAATATTTTCGCGTTTTCAAATTCTGTTGCATGCCCGCTATTCGTTAAATGTTGTACTAATGCAGTCGTTGTCTTCTTATTTCTTGCGTCGGTTTTATGTTCGCTTATTCTAATACCGAGAGCGCGCTTCGTTGTGCCTGTGTATATTTTATTGCATGCTTCGCTAGCTTTACCATTGCATTTGATTTCGTAAACCACGTTATGTTGTTGTTCTTTGTTTATTTCGTCTTTTGTTTTGCTAAAAATTCTGTTGATCGTTCTATGTGGTTTATGTGCAAATGTAATGTATTTATTTTGGATGCTTTTTCGTATTGTTTTACGGTCCGTTAATCCTTGTATATATGTGACGCCTGTGTATCATTTGTTGTTTGTAGTTTCAGGTTGAGTGTTGAATTGCGCTGCTTTTGGCTTGTTTTTCACTGTTCCTATCAACCTCTCAACAGCTTTGTGTGGATACCCGTTTTTATGCAATATGTTTCTAATTTTCCTGCTGTCGTCTTCTCTGAATTCCTGGTCATTTAAGGCGTAGATTTTCTTAATGAGGATGATGGCTGTATTCTCCTTTTGCGTCCACGGATGGTTGGAATGATAATTAACCATTGTGGAGGATGCTACAGATTTCGCATAACAATTCGTTTTTATTACATTGTTTGAACGGTGAATTTCTACGTCTAGGCAGGTTAACTTGTTTCCGTCTTCTACTTCAGTCGTGAATTGGATTTTGCTGCGTTCCAAATTAAAAACTTTTAAGATTTCTTCCACGTCATTTTTCCTTACAATAGCGAATATGTCATCTACATACTTATTTATATATTTGATATATATGTCCTTAGTTTTAAGTTCAGCGATGCTGTCGTCAAGTATTTTATCTAAAACAATGTCGGCTACAGTTGGCAGTTAGTTGAAGAATGATCCAAAAGCAAAATTCGTACTAAAAATATATGAAGATACAAGACGATTAACAAAACAACACAAAGACTCTGTCGTGATTACAAACTCTGATAAAGGAAATATGTAATGATGGACAAGATGGAATATAAGGAAAAAATGAAGGGACTTCTAAGCGACCGGGATACCTCTAAAACTATTCGCATGGGCCCAACTCAAAAATTGCTACGAAGAAACAACAACGTAGTTAATTACTTATACAAACAGAAAAATACTGACAATCATAAAAAATATCAATTGACATGCACTGCAGCTACAGCACCAAGATTATATGGACTTCCGAAGATACAGAAAGAAAATACACCGCTCAGACCAATTTCCGCTTCTACTAACGTACCATGCTACAAACTCTCAAAATTTATAGGACATACACTTAAGGAAATCGTTTCCCACGAATACAATGTCAACAATTCGTTCCATGTTAAAGACAGATTAAAAAACATTAGGATTGAAAAAGACGAAATCCTTGTTTCATTCGACGTGGTATCCCTATTTACGAATATATCCGTTCAATTCGCCATTCGTACAATTATGGAACAATTCACTGCAGCGCCATACCACACTCACAATAAACCAATTTTTAACGACCTTAGAATTCTGCCTGCGAGATAATAATTACTTTTTATATGATGGAACATACCATCAACAAGTTCATGCAATGCCAATGGGGAACCCCTTATCGCCAACTTTAGCCGACATTGTTTTAGATAAAATACTTGACGACAGCATCGCTGAACTTAAAACTAAGGACATATATATCAAATACATAAATAAGTATGTAGATGACATATTCGCTATTGTAAGGAAAAATGACGTGGCAGAAATCTTAAAAGTTTTTAATTCGCAACGCAGCAAAATCCAATTCACGACTGAAGTAGAAGACGGAAACAAGTTAGCTTTCCTAGACGTAGAAATTCACCGTTCAAATAATATAATAAAAAACGAATTGGTATGCGAAATCTGTAGAATCCTCCAGAATGATCAATTATCATTCCAACCATCCGTGGACGCAAAAAAAGAAGAATACAGCCATCAACCTCATTAGGAAAATCTACGCCTTAAGTGACCAGGAATTCGGAGAAGACAACAGCAGGAAAATTAGAAACGTATTACATAAAAACGGGTTTCCACACAAAGCTGTTGAGAGGTTGATAGCAACAGCGAAAAACAAGCCAGAAGCAGCGCATTTCAACACTCAACCCGAAACTACAAACAACAAAAGATACACAGGCGTCAAATATATACAAGGATTAACGGACAGTAAAACAATACGAAGAAGCATCCAAACAAAAACATAACATTTGCACATAAACCACATAGAACGACCAACAGAATTTTTAGCAAAACAAAAGAGGAAATAAACAAAGAGCAACAACATAACGTGGTTTACGAAATCAAATGCAATGGTAAAGCTAGCGAAGCATGCAATAAAATATACATAGGCACAACGAAGGGCGCTATCGGTATTAGAATAAGCGAACATAAAACCGACGCAAGAAATAAGAAGACAACGACTGCATTAGAACAACATTTAACGAATAGCGGGCATGCAACAGACTTTGAAAACGCGAAAATATTAGATGTGGAGAACAGAGATAGAACGCGACTAACATTAGAAAGTTTGCGAATACAACAAAAAATATAGAATGCAATGAATTTTAAGGAAGACGTCGACAATATAAATTGCGCATACAGGACAGCAATAATGGTCAATAGGAGAACAGACGAGCAGAAGTACACTTAAATATAAATAAGTTGAAATCAGTGTGTATTTTTGTTATATTTTCTTTGTTTGATTTTCAATGTCAGTTATGTTTTGCGGGAAAAATTTTTACATCAACGTATTGTACTTGTTATAATTTTTATTTACATACATATGTGCCTGATTGTTTGTTTTTTATGTTTTGTTTTCAATAAACACCAGACTCCCTGAGGAAGATGTGAAAAACATCGAAACGCGTAGGAGGAAAAAGAAACAGTGTTGGGTTTTTATTAAACCGGCCGAAATGCTCCTTAAACTACCGTATTGGAAATTGAAAGTTGGCCCTCGAAATAGAATAAAAAAAAAAAATAATTAAGAAAGTCTAAGTTCGGGCTGAGCCGAACATTAAATACCCCGCGCAAGTATTAAATATATGTTTTTCATAATTACGAGAGGCACCAGTACATGGTAAACCGGGGTGTATCAATTTTGAGTAAATTAGCGTCCTTAAATTTCGAAATATTGAAGTTTCAAGCATTTCTGAAATTTAGAGTTATATCAAAAGCGGCCGTAATTTTAGTTCGATTTCAATATCTTTCCACGTATGTGGCAAGCACAATAACCATACCGAGTTTGGTACAAATTGGTAGAACGGTTACCGAGATACATATGTGTGATCATAAGTGGGCGGTGCCACGCCCATTTTCCAAAATTTTATCCTAAACGTATTTCTTGGTCAAGAATTGTTGGAAACATCAATTTTGAATAAATTAGCTTTAATAATTACTGATTTATCGAAGATTTCGAATTACTCTAAATTACCGTTATATGGGATGTAGGCGTGGTTATTGTTTGATTTTAAAAATCTTCGGCCGTTTCGTACGCTATACCAAGGCCAACCACTGTGCGAAGTTTGGAATAAATTGATGCAGCGGTTACCAAGATATACACATGTAACCATAAGTTGGGGGTGGCTGCGCCCATTATCCAAAAATGTATAATATTTTTATTTTTCGTCTAAAACTTATTGTAAATATCGATTTTGAGTGAACAGTCTTCAGTAGTTTCTAAAATATCACAGTTTTCGTATTTCTGAAAATTACCGTTATATGGGAGGCAGGCGTGGTTATTGTCCGATTTTGCCCATTTTTAATACCATCCGTCCTACGCCAGAAATAAGGGCACGTACCAAGTTTCGTTAAGATACCTAAATTTTTAATCGAGTTATCGTGTGCACAGACGGACGGACGGACGGACAGACAGTCACTGCTTAATCGATTTCTCTTTTCATTCTGATCATTTATGTATACATTTGTCTATATCTATCTCGATTCGTTTTGCCTGTTACAAACAACCGTTATGTGAACAAGGTTAATATACCCTTGTGCACAATTGCGCTCGGGTATAAATATAGGTACAAATTTTTCTTTTTAATTATTTTTTGACTATATCATTTTTAAATTCTTTTTATATAAAAACATTCTATATTTATTGTCAACTTTAAGTACCAAAATGTGATAAATAGTCATTGAAATTTTATTAAATTGTATATTTTTGAAAGAGGAAAGATGTGTAAAAAACAAAAATAATATGATTATATCATATTAACTTTACCAAAGGTCTGAAATCACGAAAATCTCTTCAAGCAAATGGCAGAATTGAACTTTGTTGGAAGTTCGCATTGGAAATCTGCTTTCGACGGGATTGGATAAAGTTTAAGAAGACTAGCAGGAGTGCAATGGGGTATAGTCGTTGTGCTGGGTATTCAGTTACAGTTGCACGGCTATACCCAATCCCGACTCTTGCATCCTCGTTCGCGTACTCTGGGCAACGTGAACAGAAAGAGAAGGAGCTTCAGAGGGGCCACTCCGACTTATTCGGTTTAAGGGCTCACTGAAGTCTGCAGCGTCTGCTCACCAGGAGGAGCGTCTGCAAGCGAGCGTCTGTCTTTCGGAGCAAGCGACCCGCTATACAAGTATGTATCCGGTTGAATACCATCCACCCCAGCAATGGTTGTGCGCTGGGTTTGGAACCCGCCACGTAAAAAAATATAGCCAATGAAAAGACCAAAAAAGCCTCGGATATCTGCATCCCCACACGTTGACGACCCCCGCAAACGGAACAAGGACTAGGAATTACGGATGTGCACCTGGAATGTCCGGACCCTCTATAGGGAAGGTGACTCTATCCAACTGCTGGATGTTATAACAAAATACCAGGCTGACATTACCGCAGTTCAGGAAATGCGATGGACGGGGCATGGCTGAAAAAAATTTGCAGCGTGTGACATCTACTACAGCTGCCATGATACGGCGCACAAATTTGGTGTTGAATTTGTGTTTGGGCGGAGACTCCGACACCTTGTCTCCCGGTTCACGCCCATCAGTAAGCGAATCGCCACAATCCGTATAAAGGCGAAATTTAACAACATCAGCCTAATTTGTGTGCACGCCCTGACGGAAGAGAAGGACGACGAGACTAAGGAGCTTTTCTATAGGCGTCTAGGAGAAGCCTATGAGCGCTGCCCCCGCCACGACATTAAAATCGTTCTGGGCGACTTTAACGCCAGGGTGGGCAAAGAAGGCATATTTGGTCCAATAGTCGGAAAATTCAGCCTTCATGACAACACCTCCGATAACGGATAAGGCTGATCGACTTCTCCGCGGCACGGAACATGGTAGTCAGTAGTACCACACACCAGCATCGAAACATCCACAAAGCAACTTGTGTGTCCCCTGATCAAAGAACAAAGAACCAAATTGATAATCTTGTGATAGATGGAAGATACGCTTCGAGCGTTCTTGACGTGCGCTCTATCCGAGGTGCCAACGTCGACTCGGATCACTACTATGCGCCTCTGTGCAATAAAAAACGTGGTGCAGGCAAAGCGGCGAAAGTTCGACATCGCAAAGCTGCAGTCACAACGGACAGTCGAAAAATTTAGCAACCGACTCTCAATCCTGCTTAACCAAGCAACTCCTCATTACCTAGACATAAATGAGCAGTGGGACTCCATCTCCCAATCCCTTCGTACCGCTGCGGAAGAGGCTGTTGGTCACTACCAACCGCGCAGAAACTACTGGTACAACGAAGAGTGCCACGCGGCTGTCCCAGAAAAATACGCAGCATACAAAACTACCCTTCAGCCAATGGCGACACGCGCGACAATTGAGCGTTACCGGGAGAAAAGGAGGGAAGAGAGACGCCTTTTCAAGAGAAAGAAAAGAGAGGCAGAAAGGCGTGAGTGCGAAGCTCGCGTTCCTCAACTCGACCAAGACGAGGTGAGAACAGCAATAAAGCGGCTTAAGAACAATAAAGCCCCCGGAGCCGACGGTATACCGGCTGAGCTGTTCAAAGCCGGTGTCGAAGAGTTGGTGGGGCGTATGTAACAGCTTTTAAGCAGAATTTGGTCCGATGAATACATGCCCGAAGAATGGAATCTCAGTGTACACTGCCCAATCCACAAGAAGGGAGATCCCGCCGTTTGCGCCAATTATCGCGGAATAAGCCTTCTTAATATTGCATACAAGGTCCTGTCGACGATACTGTGTGAAAAACTGAAGCCGTTCACGAACCAGCTGATTGGACCTTATCAGTGTGGCTCCAGACCTGGTAAGTCCACCATTGACCAGATTTTCACAGCACGTCAAATCCTGGAGAAGACACAATATAAGCAAATCGACACACACCATCTTTTTGTTGACTTTAAAGCTGCTTTTGATAGAGGCTATGTAGAGTGACGTTCATCATAACCTTCAGCTCCGTCCAAATTGGGAAGGACCTCTCCGAGCCGTTTGAGACCAAACGAGGTTTTAGGCAAGGCGATTCACTCTCGTGCGACTTTTTCGATCTGATGCTGGAAAGCGTAATAAGAGCTGTCAATCTGAATCGCAGCGGCACCATATATAGCAAAAGAACGATGCTGCTGGCGTATGCAGATGATATCGATCTCGTAGGTCTGAAACAAAGGGACGTAACCGCAGCATTTTCCAGTTTAGAAAAAGAAGCTAAAGAGGTTGGTCTAGCGGTGAACGAGGGAAAGACAAAGTACCTCCTGGCAACATATAAAGAGTGCACTTTGTCTACCTAGGATCTAGCAAAAACACCACCAACAACGTCAGCCTGGAGATCAAGCGAAGAATAACTCTTGCCAACAGGTGCTACTTTGGGCTCGGTAGGCAATTGAAAAGCAGAGCCCTCCCTCGACGAACGAAACTCACGCTCTACAAATCTCTCATTATGCCCGTCCTTTTATATGGCGCAGAATCTTGGACGATGTCGAACAAAGATGAGAAGGCTTTGGGGGCGATTGCGTTGGTTTGGACATGTCGTACGCATGGATGACGACTCTCCGGTGAAAAGATCCTTCGACTCCGCACCCATGGGTGGACAACGAAAGCAAGGGCGCCCACGAACGCAATGGAAGGACCTAGTGAAGAAGGACCTGTCTGCGCTCGGGATAACCAACTGACGCAAATTCGCGCAGGAGAGAAACAATTGGAGAAGCTTTTTGGTCTCGGCCCAAAGCGACAAACGGTTGTAGTACCAAATAAGAAGAAGAAGAAGAAGTAGCTAGAGCAAGTCTTTAGCACCCGACGTCACAACAAATTCTTACACCCGAGGCCCTCTACCAATGGGGTAAGAATAATTTAGAGAAGACCAAGGTGTTGTATGTTACCAAGAGTTAAGCAAAAGCTTCAAGATAGATTTGCAAAGACCAGAGATATTCCAGGAACAAACAAATTTCATGCCCTTATACCCTAAACATTAACACTCACTACAAAAGAATACTCGACCTCAAATGACAGCTTCAAGGTTTGTCCTTTTATTAAAAGAACAAAAAGGAAAGGTGTGTAAAAAATAAATAAACCTAATGCCGCTGTGGTGTAGTGATAAGCGGTGCGCGCTTCCACTCCAAAACGCCTGGGTTCAAGCCCTGGTCAAAGCAACATAGCAAAAAATATAGAAAAAGGTTTTTTCTTAACAGCGGTCGTCCCTCGGCAGGCAATGGCAAACCTCCGAGTGTATTTCTGCCATGAAAAACAGCTTCTCATAAAAATACAATCGCCGTTCGGAGTCGGCGTAAAACTATAGGTGTGACAACATCAAGGCGCACGCCGCAAATCGGAGGAGAAGCTCGGCCAAACACTAACATATGTGTAAGCGCCAATCTATTTTATTTTATTTTATTTTATTTTAATTTTTTTTTCGTAGGAGAGGGAAATGCTTTATGCACTGGCCGGGGGCGCTAGTCTCTATACTACCTTCCCCGAGTGTGGGACTCCCACCGAAGCATGTTGGGCTACCCACTAAAACCCAAACTCCCACCGCCCGCGCAAGAATCCCGCATCTGGCACCGCAATTCTGCATGTCTTCAGATGCAGGGGCGCGCTGTTAGAGCCTTGGGGCTGCTCTTTTGTAGGGGCGTTTCATTCGGGTGTCCTCAAGAGACAACCGTCCTCTCGTTTGCAGCGGAGTACGAATTTCACGTATCTCGCAACTGCTTCCCACTTTTCTGCGCTGGAAATCATTATCCCAACTATGTTGTCCGGAGTAATGTCTCCGTGTCTTTCTTCCAACATTCTGCGCGAAATCAAGAAGTGTTCGCAGGTGAAGAATGTGTGGTACACGTTATCTTCGACGTTTCCACAGTAGTGACAGAACGGTGAGTCCACCCTTCCCATTCTGTGAAGATATTCTCGGAAGTAACCATGACCGGTGAGGAATTGCGTCAGGTAGAAATCGACTTCCCCATGTGGTCTGTTCAGCCTTTTTGCCACTGCTGGATCAGTTGCTCGCGCGCCCTTGCCGCGGCAGCTGCTCGACCTATCTCGGCACTGAGATTGTAAATCTCTTTTCGCTCGTAAGCAAGTAGCTCAATTGGCATGACGCCAGAAATAACTAGAACCGCGTCCGCGGACACTGTACGGTATGCAGAAGCAATGCGTAGTGCCCCTCTGCGCTGTACCGAAGACATTTGAACCCGGTATTTTTTGACTTTCAATGCGTCAGCCCATATTTCTGCCCCGTACAGGAGCACCGATTGGACCGCTGTCATCAGAAGCTTCCTGCGGCATGGCTTCGGGCCGCCCACGTTTGCCATCAGCCGGCTTAGAGCCGCCGTGCTCTGCGCAGCTTTTTCACATACTCCATGGATGTGTTCCCAGAATGTGAGTTTGCTGTCAAGCTTCACCCCTAGGTATTTTGTAGACCTAGAAGTCGTCACGGGTTGAGGTCCGACCATTATATTTATAATTGTTGGGATCCGTTTCCTGGTGAGGAGCACGATCTCCGTTTTGGCTGTAGCCAATTGCAGACCCTGATCGCTCATCCATCCACTGACGTTGCGCATGACCTGGTTTAGCTTGAGCTGTGCTAGCTGGACATTTCTTGCTGTTATGACGGCTGCCACGTCGTCCGCGAAGTCGACAAGGAAGGCGCTCTCCGGAATTTCCGTGCGCAACAGACTGTCATACGTGGCGTTCCAGAGGTCCGGGCCAAGTACAGACCCCTGTGCCGCTCCGCCGGTTATACGTCCCTTTCTCTTACCTTGTGTTGTGTCGTACAAAAGCCAACGGTCTCTGAGGTAGTCCCGGATCATGTCTAGCAAGTATGTTGGAACCTTGAATGACCGTTCCAACGCCTCCAGCATATCGTCCCATCTTGCCGAGTTGAAGGCGTTCTTGACGTCCAGTGTTACTAGCAGCACTATTGGCCGCGCCTGGTGGCAGGCTTCTTCGGCCTTATGTACCGCCTCGACTACTTCGCCAATTGCTCCTATAGTTGAGCGTCCCTTCCTGAAGCCATGTTGTCGGGGTGAAAGGCCTCCCTCGCTTTCTATGGCTGACGTCAAGCGTATTTTGAGCAGACTCTCCATCATTTGGCCTGCTGTGTCTAGCATGCAGAGTGGCCGGAAGGATGAAGGAGAGTTTGGGTCCCCTTTGCCCTTGGGTATAAGCACCAGTCTCGCCTTCTTCCATTAGCTTGGGAAAACCCGGGCCCTAAGGCAGCTGTTGTACATGTTAAGCAGAAGATCAGGGCTCGTTTCCGCTGCTAACCTGATTGCCTCCGCTGGTATGCCATCTGGGCCTGGAGCCTTGCCGGCTTTCATGCTTCGCAGGGCTAGCTTCAGCTCGTCTGTCGAAAACAGTGGTGCCTCGGCTTGCTCCTCGACGAACACTGTGTCGGCTCTTAGTGGGTGTGTGGGAAATAGCGTATCCACTATATTCTTAACTCGGGCCTCATCCATCGCCTGTGATGATGTATGGAACTTTTTCATCACTATTTTGTATCCCTGGCCCCAGGGATCGCGATCCACTTCGTCGCATAGCGCTTTCCAGCAGTTCCGTTTGCTCTTCTGTATCTCGGCCCCAAGTGCTTTCTTTGCGCTTTTGTAGGCTGCTGCTCTGGTCAGCGCCTCGGGTCTACCACGAGCGCGCGTTGCGAGTCTCCGCATTCTATGGCAGGCCCTTCGCAGCTCAGCAATTCGGTCATTCCACCAGTATACCTGCTTTTTACCTGACCATGCTCTCCTCTGTGGCATTGAGGCTTTGCATGCCCGGTGAATGCAGCGCATAGTTTCTTCGACCAGCTTAGTACAAGACTCCCTGTTGTGGATCTCTCCCGTTGTGGGTGAAATGCCTTGGGAATCTGCTAGGAGTGACGTATCGAACTTGCGAACATCGACCCTAGACGGGTTCCATCCTGGTTTCCTGCGAGGGATACTACGTGTTTGCCCTCGCGTGATGTCAGTGACTTGGAAGGTGATGAAGTTGTGGTCGCAACCACTCAGGTCTTCCATCACTCTCCATCCGTCAGCCCTTCGAAGAAGGCTTTCTGAGACAAGGGTTATGTCAGGGATAGAGTATCCAAAACCCGGCCTTCGATATGTAGGGGTCGTTCCGGTGTTGAGGATGGTCAGGCCAATGCGGGCTGCCATTTCAAGGACCAGTCTTCCCCTGGTGTTTGTTTGGGGCATACCCCATTCCACGCCTCTTGCGTTGAAATCTCCAGCAACAATTATGTGGCCGGTTATATCGCGCAATTCGTCTTCAAGGTCTTCGAGCTTTCCCCTGAAGACAGGGACTGTGTCGTTTGGAGACAGGTAGCAGCTCACCACAGTGATTTGCGCCATTTTAACCCAGACGTAGCAGCGTCCTACCCCGCTGCTCTCTGCGCGATGGTTGGGGTTAGCAATCCATATCGCGGCCGAGCCTGATTGGTCAACATGCCAGGTTTCTTTTGTTCTATAGGGTTCACTGATGATGACAGCGTCTGCTCTTTGTTCAAGAACCAATTGGTCCAGCAGGTCATCAGCTACCCTACTCCTGTTCATATTGCCTTGTATAAATTTAATCATATTCTCCCAAGCTTTGTCTTAGCCTCAGCAAGGGCATCCCTGAAGACCTTGCATGCTCCCGACCCGGGCAGGTGATGGGCATTTTTCTGTCCATCTCCTGCCGAGCACAGTTAGGAGCTTGGGCTTTCTTTACACGCAGAGGCTATGTGGCCCTGCTGACCACATTTCCAGCATGAACTGCTTCTGTCTGGGCCTTTGCATGCCGCCTTTTTGTGGCCATACCCCAGACAGCGGAAACACCTTTGGACATCCGCGCGCTCTCGGACGCGGCAGATAATCCAACCTACTCGCAGCTTCCCCTTTTCAATAAGAATCCGGCCTGGCAGTTCGTCGATTTCCACCACAGCCATTATTTGTTCTCGCGAGTTTACAGCGAGGAGAGAGACGCGAAGTTGGCCATTCATTTTGTCTCCTAACTCCCCGCGTATAGCGTTCTCCACTTCTGGGGCCGTGGTTAGGCAGTCCATGCCCAGAACTTCTAGACGTAAACGTCTAGTGAGAATACGGGCATCTCCAAGCTGGCCAATGGCAGTGCACACATTTTCCTTAAATGCTGTGTGGTTGCCACAGCGCTCCATTTCGATGAGCACGCCGCCTTCGCGGGTTTTCCGAACAGATCGAATTACGGTCTCCGTCTTCTCGGGTTGGAGCTTACCACGTATCGTTCCCAGCACCTCTGCATAGGTTTTGCCTTCAGCTGGCTTAATGATTAATTTGGCGAGACTCTTCTTTTTTCTCACCCTCTTCTTTTTTTTGCGGCTGGTCGCCTCGCCCTTATTAACCAAGGGTTCACCTGGCGCTGGCCCTGGCTTGGGCTTTCTGCTTTTTCCAACCGTTCTCCATTGATTGTCTGGTGCGGTTTTCTGTGCATTGTTATTATTATTGCCATTATTATTAGGATTATTAATAATAATGTTTTTACTACTATTATTATTATTAGTAGTAGTATTTTTTTCTTTTCCGGCTCGCCTGTAGGGGAGTCGGATCGAGTTCGACCTCTCTTTTGCGAGCCAGGACCAGCCTTCCCCAGCTCGGAAAGGGTAGACCCCTTCCGGCGCTGCTCTCGGAGGTAGCTTAATATATTTAAGCTCTCCTCGATTTGGGCCATACCTGTTTTTATGTCCATGGACACATTCTTTTGCTTAGACACAGCGCTCTGCATCTTCTTCAGGACAAGCCGAATCTGGGCCAATTGCTCATCTTCATTGCCTTCGCAAGTTCCCAAGCTTGCGGTGACATGCTTGTCGCTGTTTGCAGCAGCAGCCGGCGTTTGGAGACGACTATCCCGGCTGCCGGGAGTTGCCGTTTGGCAAGGTGTAGCCTTCTGCGCCACGCCGGCGGCTTTCTCCGTGCTCGTGGTGCCGGAATTTGCCTGCAGAGGAGTTTGTGGCGGGGAGCGCACGACTCTACTGCTCTTCCTGAATGCGCTGCATTCTTCCTCCGTATCATCGACGTTCGTTTCGTTTATTGGTTTTGTTTTATTCATTTTCAGTCAATTGGGTCTCCGCTTCAAGCCGCTATCTCCACACGTAGCACAGTCGCTTTTAAGTGTCCCGAAGTTCCCTTCTCTCAGAGGAGCAGGCCATCGCGAGGGTTGACACAAGTCCTTATGGGATATTGTGTTCAGAGCCAAGACAGCGCAAAACCAGGAGTAAATCTCAACTGGACCTGTGCGGCCAACTAAATGGCGACGTGTATTGAACGTACTTGAAGACCTGCCAGGGTTTTAACGAGACGGAGGCGATCGCAGCATTAGCCCACCAGCCATTTCTGTGAGGTGTCACCCTCACATACTAAAGTGGCGGAATACTGCTCTCGCCAGCCCAATATCAGACTAATCGTATACATGCTCCAGTATGCCATGAACAGGATCTAACTGGTCTCAATCCTGGGATGCTTTTTGGGGGGCGGCATCTGTTCGCCCGGACACAGGAGATTCATCAAGCATTTCTGATCTTTTAAATCAGGCCCTCGTCTCCTGCCGCTCTTGGTCTGGGACTGCTTATTGGTTATTCGCAGCTAACCTACCGGAGTAGGCCGTTCACGATCCGCCCTGTGTGACCCCGGTAAGGTCCTGAGCTTAGCCCTTACCAGCGCCAATCTATTATTATTATTATTATTATTATTATTATTATTATTATTATTATTA
>NW_023461620.1:0-24413 GCF_013731165.1 Rhagoletis pomonella
AAAAAAATAAAATACTACTTTTCAATAAATAAACACCAAAATTATTAAATATAATTTAATTTTTTTTTTATTAAATATTTATGTAGATAGTTTATTTTTACTTTTTATTAGTAATTTCTTTTTTTCCAATCCAATGCACTTGCACGACAATTTTCACATAGCCAAAATTACAAATACAAAATACAAATACAACATCAATACACGAGTAGTACATAAGTAAATAGACGAATAGGAGTTATGCAAATACAGAAATACCAATATGAATGAGATAAAAAAATAAACATATAGTGATTACAACAAACTAAATGCGATACAACAAAAATGTAAGAATTACAGAATGCACGATATTTGTTGAACAGAATTTATGTGTGAATTTTTATTCTATGCAACTTTTTTGAATAAACATAATTTTTGTTTAATGAAATAGGTCAAAAATTAAACCACAAATATAAACGTAAAGAAATATTAAATAGATTTTTTTCACTCACTGGAAGAGCCTCCGCCAGCGCCCGGTGGCGGATATGAGAACCAAAATTGATGTGCCAGTTTGGTGGGGGGTGCCCTGAGGGCTATCTGCAATATGAAAGTAAATAATATATATTAGATAAACATAAATATCGAGAAAGTATCAAGAGAGCACTATAAAATGTATTGAAATAAATATTTATTTTGGTATTTATACACGTACATACATGCATCCATATGTATCGTATGTATGTACAGTGGCGGGCAAGGAAATAGGGAAGTGGCATTTTAAAAATCTTGCCTATATTTGGTGTAATATTTACTATTTTTCACGAAACTATAGCTCACTATCTAACAAAAGTCATGTAAGCTCAAATTTAAAACTTTGTATCAAGTTTCATCAAACTTAAAAAAAATTAGCATGCAGTTTGGTAGCTGATTAAATTTCATTATCATAAAAACCAATTTTGTAGTAGCTTCATCCCGTACAGATAAAAAAATGTTAACTTCAAAAATTAAAACGTTGTTTCACAGGCCGAGCTCTTTAAATTGCAAATCTCATTTTCGAAATTCGAAAGAACCGTGCAGATCTGATGAGCTTCGTAAAAAATACCTTCGCGCATTATATATCGTCACTAGACACCAATAAAGGCGCGAGCTTAAAAATTTACCGCGAAAAAAGACGCACAAAAAAAAAACTTCAGCGAAGAAAGACTCTTAACATAGTTGCCGGCGAAGAAAGACGCGTAAACTTATTTCAGCGGTCAACTATGTTTGCGGGAGTGGCAGTATTAAAATTCCTCAAAGAGTTTTTGGGGGCTGATGGTGAAGTGACAGTCATTGGCCTGGTATAAATCTATGTTTACACGTCTTTCTTCGCCATCAAAATACTAGCGCGCCTTTATTCGATGTACATACATATGTAGTTAGATAGATATGACTTTTCGAATAGGTGGCAACCCTAATCTAAATATTTTCAAATCAAACATTTCACACTTATTCTTTAATATATCATATATGTACATATCTTAGGTTTAAGTTTACTAAATTCGACTTTTCAAATAGGTGGCAAGCTCTTTCAAACTTGTTTTCACGCTCACATCTTCCTAAATCTCTTATATCCGACATTTGGATGCATATTTCAGCTAACTAATGAATTCAGTTGAACTTGATTTTTCAAATAGGTGGCAACCCTCCAGAATATAGTATCGAATAAAGCCTTTTGAAAGGCTTTATACCCATATTTTAATAATTCATTTAACATAGTAAGTAATTTGAATTTACCTTTTTAAACTGATGTCAAACATTTTCAAATATCTCAAAAATATTCTAAATATTCAACAGGTGACAACCCTCTTTCAAATATTTTTCATCTGGCACCCAAATTTCGAGACATATCTCAATTACCTATTTACCCTAATTTAAATTGAATTCAAAATGGTTAAAACTTTGCGTCCCTACTTATTTTCCCGCCGCAGTACATATATGTATGAATACATATAGAAACAATATTTTTAATTTGCTAAGCCCTCACGCAAATAACATTGTTGACCGCCGCTGGAAAGTCCATGCTAGCATAACACTCAATATTTCAATATTTCATATCTTTCACGAGGGCTATTTGATAAGTCAGGCTTCTTGTCTTCCAAATAGTAGGCTTTGACAAGGATCCAAATGGTCATTTGTTTCAGTGATAGCCTATTAATTCCACCCAAATATCCTAATGAACGGAGGGCCCTGAACGGAAAGTTAAAAAATTACTGATTTATCAAACCGTCCTCGTAAATGCATACACATATGTTTTCATTTATTTATAATTTTATTTATTTTTTAATGTCAGCACAAGCAATCACAATAAAGTACTAAAAAAAAACACAACCTCAATTGCAATAGCAACAACGCTATAGAGGTGTAAGTAGCAACTACAAAATTCACAGACCCATCATCGACCAATCCTGAGAGTGTCAGCCCGTTATTGTT
Source organism: Rhagoletis pomonella (assembly GCF_013731165.1). NCBI lineage: Eukaryota > Metazoa > Arthropoda > Insecta > Diptera > Tephritidae > Rhagoletis > Rhagoletis pomonella. The sequence goes on from NW_023461620.1 coordinate 2,446, forward strand.
AGTGGATTCTGCTACACACATTCGCTCGTCCATTTGGCTGACTACTCTAGCACTCGCACACATTTGAACACTTGCCAAAACTTGGTGATATTAAATTATAAATTTCATACCATTTGAATGAGTCAAATGGAGATGGGACAAATGTGAATTCAAAGGCAGCACCAAACCACTCGCTGTAGTGTTGTTTCAAGGGAGGTTTTTTTTAACAACAAAATTATATTGAATGATAATCCATTTTTGCCTATTGGCATAAAATTACTTATTATTTTGAGATCTAGGTTTCCTAAGAAGAAATAATATTATTATTATTAATAGGGGTAATTTTGGTAAACTGGAAGTTGTTACTCGGTAATTTTATCAACTGGGAACGTTCTTTTCAGCTTACTTTTGTTAGTCGTAGTTTTTTCCTTTAAAATATATACTTCAATAGCTACAGAAGCTAACTTACTCAAAAATAATAAATTGCAATTTTGGCTAAACGAGAAATAATATTCTTAAAAATTTTAGAAATATGGGCGTGGTAGTGCCCACTTATCTCTATAACTGTAACTTTCACTGTCCCATTAGCGATTACCTTCCTCTTGCTTGAACAAGTTACAAAGTGCCCCCTTTCTTATGATACAGAAGGGTTCTGGGCACAATAGAAGCCAATGTGTGCAGTAAACCAGAGTATTCAAAAAATGTTCACACCAACAGTGTTCAGCTTATTGTTTATTTATTTTTCATTTATTTAGTTAAGATCGCTATTCCAATTCCCTTAGTTTCGCTTGATATTGAAGTCCGCGCATTTTTCAGCTTTGGAAAATGAATATGCATATATATATATATATTGAATTAATCATATCTTCGAAACTAAAAAGTCCTTTCAATAAATCCTGACGTCAGAGAGAAAAACTAAAAACGCGGATATACTATATTTGGCCCACAGTTTTGTGAATTTTGATTACCTCATGTGTTTCGATCTTTTTTCTTGTTTTTGTCGCACGGTGTAATATGAGGTTATTTTTTGAAAAAAAAATAAAATAAAAACTAATTTTATTTACAGAAAACTCAATTTTAGGAGTTAATTTCTTAATATTTTTCTGAAACATTTTGGCGAAAATCTTAACTGAACTTAATTTCATAATTCCGGTAGGAAATCAGTACCTATTTTGCAATGTAGTATGTTGCACCCTAATCTGCATGCATGCATATGTACATATGTATGATTGTGCTATTACTTATTTGCCCGCTGCTCTGTAACCGCCGTGGTCCTGCACAGTTGGCATCATGTTCGGCATCGACAGTTTTATTGTCGCCAGTGCTGGCTAACCAACCGGCAGAATGCCAAAAACCACTTGCTAGCCACTATTTTCTATACTTACTATATATTGTACGTGCGCTGATCTAGCAGCTGTCATGCAATTGCTATTGCTGATTGAACACTTGTGGAATATTCAAACTTTTGGTTACAAAATCGAGAGGCTACGGACTGTAGGGGCGCATCTACTTCATTTATATATAAACACATTTCTGCCTTGGAATTAAAATATTAAATATGCACATGTATATGTACATACGTATATATCGATGCTCCTCTGCAATAATGACACAGCTAAAAATTTCATATTTTTCAGTAGAGCCAATTAAAGATTTTGTGTTTCCTAATTTAGCAATAATAAGTATGTGTGGAAACGTAATTATTCCGCATTATTTGCAATCACTCTGTAGGGGAAAATTAGTAAGCGTTCACGAAAATAACTCCACGCATATTACTGAACAGCGACACAAAACGAAAAATGTCGTCATTTCACATAAAAGTATCACCCACCTATCGACGGTTTTTGACTTATGCCAATGTTCGCGATAAATGTGAGACATGTGCTACTGTTCAGTTTTAAGGGTTGCCTACTTCGATTTTGTGGCAAATGGCAAAACTGCGGATTGGTAACAACTAAGCATATATCGATTTTCCACAGAAAAATGGGTTATTTATAGACCTAATCGGCTATATAACTCAAAAACATGAAGTTGTGCCGTTATTGCAGATGACCTTCGATATATACATATCGCTCCCCAAATCAAAAACAGTCACAACTCAAAATTTAAAAAATTTTTTTCTTTCCCCATAAATCAGTTTAAATGCAATATTTCTACAGTCCCATCGTGTACACGATAACTCGAGCAAAAATTGAGATATCTCAACGAAATTTGGTATGTAGATTTCCAAGGTAGGTTAGTATTGAAAATGGGCGAAATCGGACCGTAGCCACGCCCACTTCCCATACAACGGTAGTTTTCAGAAATACGAAAACTGAGATATTTTAATAACTACTGAAGATTTTCTCCTCAAAATTGATATTTATTATAATTTTAGACGAAAAATAAGAATATTATAAATTTTTGGAAAGTGAGCGTAGCCACGCCCACTTATGGTTACATGTGTATATCTTGGTAGCCGCTCCAACAATTTCCTCCAAACTTAACACAGTTATTGGCCGAAAATTTTTAAAATTGGACAATAACCACGCCCACATCTCATATAACGGTAATTTAGTGGAATGCGAAATCTTCGATAAAACAGTAAATGCTTATTTATTCAAAATTGATGTTTGCATTAATTATTTAGCAAAAAAATTCGTTTATGATACAATTTTGGAAAATGGGCGTGGCACTTAAAAAAGGCTACAATTTTTTACAATAAAACAAAAACATAAGAGGCCAAGGCTATATGCCACATAACTTGCTCAAAAAACCGTAAGAGTTTTGGAAGCAGCGCCGAATAAATAAAGACATGGATGTAGTAATACAAATAATGATTAACTTAATTCGACCGAAACCGAAGCTCCTATACCCGGCTTAGGTATTTGCATTATATAGAAAATGGGCTTGGCTATTGACTGATTTCAAACAATTTCGACATCTTCGCTACTGAGATAAGAGAAAATGTGTGCACCAAACTTGAGAGCGCTCGATTAAACCGTTACTGAAACACGAATATGTATTTTATATAAAGCCGCTAGTGTCACACATTTTTTTATATTTTTTTAAAGAGTATTTTCGTGGAAAAAATATAAATATTTTTCTACCATGAAGGAGCTTCACATAAAAAAGTATTAAACAGTAGGTACCCCTAATAATTTGTTTCATTTTCAATTATTAATCTAGCGTACTTCAACAAAGGTTTACTTTTTTCTTTGTAAAAATTTCAAATTTGCTATTTAATTACAATTTTTTTGTTTAATTTTATCATACCTTTCGTATTCATAGTCAACGATGGCGACGGTAATTGCCTTAACAAGTCATTAGACGAATCGCACATCATAATAATGTATGCTTATTTGTTTGTATGAACGTATAAACAAAAATACATGCACATTCACAGCTTTTCACTTGTCTATAGGTCGGAAGATCCAAGATTCAAATTAATATTTTTATTTCAATTAACAATGCTTTCCAATCGCTAATGAGTCTTTTGTTACAAAAAAAGACCTAAAGTCTGCTAACAAAATTTAATTTCGTACTTATTTGTTTACAAAACAGAATGAAGAACAAATAACGGCACTTTTCACACAACACAAAATTCTTTCGCACACAATAAACGCTTAACACGTACGATTTTTGTTTGCTTTCACTTGCAAGACTATTTATTTTTTTTAGTGATTTTAAAAATGCAATTAAAACCTGAAATGCTCGTTGCTTAGCGTAATTTTTTAGCGAAGTAGCAGCTAAAATGCCCAATTATAATTTTTATTTAAACAAAAATTTTATCAAAAATTTTTTGCCGTTAACTGCCGAACTGTCGTCAGCCGTATTTGCAACTCAATAAAAATATTTAAGCATTTTGCGCGTTCGAACGTTTGAGATGCGTGCGCGCGTCCCCCGGACCGCTTTTTACTTGGCATTTCGGCAGCGCGAATCAATTGGATGTGCGACGATTTTATTTTAATTTTTGAATTTTTCTTCTATTTTATTTTTCGTACCAAAAATACACATTTTCAAAGTGCTTGTTAGTTCAAGGCAGTCGTCCAAAGGTATTGCTGCAGCTTTATGGCTCATTTGTTTTTACTTTCAATGCGCACTCTCTCCGCGCACGGCTTGCTGTCGGCCCCTCGGCTGTCGTTAATTTGTTTACTTTTTGCATAGTTTGAGATATTAAACCTCATAAATTCTGGCAATTGGCTGGTCATTCGGTGTTGCAATGAGTGCGACTGACGTCAAAACAAGTGGCGATTTTTGTGTGTTTTCTACATTTTCATTTAAAATTCATTATCCAAACGAATGAGACGCAAGAAAGGGAGGGTGATGGAAGCGCAATAAATGTGCGAAAATTTCAACTAATGCTAATTTAATTTCAGCTAGTTTCATACAAAAGTTTATTGAAAATAAGAAAAAAACAGGAACCGAACATAACAGTTATTAATGAAAATCGTCATGGAAAAATTCACTATGAAGGACATGTTCTACAAACTAAGTGATACATACAAATCGATTTCTTCTTTCCCGAGACTCAAATTTGAAAACAAATTTTTATTTGCAATTTTTACGCAAAATTAAAAAAAAAATTATTTTTGATTTTTATATTATAAATCCAAAATAACAATTATTTTTGATTTTTATATTACATTTCTTAGATAACAGTTATTGAAGACTTTTATTTATAAAAGTCATCAATAAAAATCAGTCAGTGACGTTTACTTTTAAAAGTCATCAATATAAACTGTGTCGATAGGCTCCTCTGGATCTCATGGCCTCATACTGAGCAATCTTTCCATCGCTTCTTCTGGGCTTTACTTCATTGACGTAATTAACATTGAAGACAGCCAAACCGTTCAATCTCTTCTGAAGCATTATGGTTCTGAGCTAAGTCTTTAGTCGACGCAAAAAAGACAAAAAGACCCTTCAGCGCTGGAATTCGTGTATGGTATACGAAGTAGAATAATATTAGTCGTTCGATATATGTATCTATATCTTTGTCACAAGGTGTGAGGGGCTCGATGGCAGATGGTATCTGAGTACTTGATTAAATTTTCAGCTTCCACTTCCTACCAAAACATTATATGAGACAGTTGATTAGTTCGATTGTTCGATTCGGGCTAAGTTGAGCTTAGGTGAATGTAAACTGAGATTGAAACTTTTCCGGACGTAAATAATACCGCATCTTTAAATCTACTATGGCAACTTCGATTATTGATATGTATGCAGAAACTTTATGGTACCTCTCACAACTTTGAGATGGGGGATTGTTTCGTTAACTTTGGCGACCGCATGCTCTGCCTTTCTTTACTTCAACGTCTATTTTTTCATTTGCCAAAGGTGATATTTCTACTATGAACGAAACAAAAAAAAAGGAAATAAAAGATAATGGAAAGAGCGAACTTTTAGCCTCACTTGGTCGAAACGATTATTTAAGTTAAAAGAATGTTAATCTTTGTTCAAATGTTCGATGGAAATGGCCTATAATAAATCAAATAAATGGTTCCAATTTTTGTTGACTTATTGCGAAACCCTATGCGGTAAGAAGGAGAACTTCCCCCTCCAATGGGTCCGAGCCTGTATTGATGTCATAACTGTATGCCCATATTATATGACCCCACGGAATAAAATGGATGGACAAATGCCATTAACGTATCGGGCCCTACGCCCCTAAGAAAAACGTAAACGATATTTTTTTTATTTTTTTTCTTTTTGGTCCAGGAATGCATCTAAATAGAGGCTCTATGAGCTTTTGTATGAAGAGAGAGGACTTTAATGCTTAGTAGACCAAGTTCCAACAGCTTCAAAATTTTAACTATCAACAGTAGCGTCGCCTTGTCTAACGCTCATTTAGTATCAATACTGACGGACCTGCTGCTGTTACCCTAATAATTTTACACAACCATCATTGCTAAAGACATGGCGTGAGTCGACCCTTCTCCCGCGTGTATTTTCCAAACTTTGGTGTTTACCAAGCCTAATACCACGTTGATAAGACCCAAGTAGCTGGTCGACAATTAGTTTTATACTTTCATAAAATATGCACCATATACCGTATATCCGATACAAGCCTTGATGGGCTTGTCTCTTAGTCGTTGTTGTAAAGCTCAACTAGCGGGAGCCCCAAGGAACGACAGACTCCCTGTGAATGCTGTTTATGACCTGACTGTTTGCAGTTGGGTCCAGTGGTTGTTGGATTTTTGTCGGTACCTCGGATGTCCTCTGACGCACCTTGGCAAAGGCTCTGCCGCAAGCAGGTGTCTGTTCAGGTACCCACGTCTGTGGAGCTCTACCAGGAACTGCTTGAACGAAACAGTGTTTTGCTCCCTGATAAGGTGCATTTGGGCCTCGCCCTGTAGGTGGTGTTCAGGTGATATAAGAAGGCACCCAGTGGCTGTCCGGACGATTTGATTGATCGATTTGATGCGTGCCACTTATGAAGTTTTTGCCGCCGCAATTGAGTAGCACATTTGGCAATCCATGGTCTCGGTTCCACCATTTCTAAAACAAAATTTAATTCCACGGCCTGTACAACTGAAGAGGATGCAGCAAAATGTCACCCATAGTGACCAAAAAGATAAACTCATATCCTTGTGATTGCTATCCACTCCCCTTTACATCAAATTATGGCCAACTAACTGGGTTACAAGAATTGTAATTTAAATAACAACTTTGAACTGGAAAAAAATCATCAAGAATAAGAACAGAACCTAATTGAATACCACCCGTTGCAAATGCAATCAACGATGAAGGAAGAAAAGTAAATGGAAAAAATTAGGAACAAAGTTGAACATACGCGTCCTCGTCGAGGGTACACCCAAGTACTGACACCAGGGAAATGGCGATGGTAAAATGTAAAAACCAGGAAAGAGGCTAATAAAAATCATGTTAAAAAGGCAAAGGATTTATGTACAACGCTGCTGAATAGGCCGCGTAGTAGGGCAACAAAGTTGATGATGGCAGGCGGAACAAGTAAAATGTACTAATAGAAAAAACGTGTGAGGTGAAGTGAAAAGATGAGGGCTTATAAAGTGCATGCAGCATGATTGACGGTAACCTAATACACTAACGCTAAATGTGTATGAAAGTGAATGCGGGCCCATAGCGACAGTGTCGCCAGAGTGCAGCGCATGATGTAGAAAAAGTGAAAACGATAAAAATCGAAGCAGCAACATTAAGCATGACAAGGCAAAGGAAATAGACTGTAAAAAAATTAATGTGCATGGGAAGCGGCAGTTGGTTGGCTTGGCAGGCAATGTTTCTGCGAATGCGTACGTACAGTTGGCGTGGTATAGGACTTCACCTATGCATACCTACGTACATAGTATACAAAACATACATACATATTTATGCAACAGATTATTAAGGTCATGTAAGCGGCTGCCAACGCTGTGAAAGTAATGCGACGAATGAGTACTAACGCGTGCTTATATTTTTGTGGTACTTCTATGAGTGTAATCAAAGCGTATAAAGAATGTGTTATTTATACTACATAGTAGTCATCAACATTGCACTTCGCTTATAGAAATGATGTCAAATGGGACAAAGGAAAACATAATAGGGCTATTCGCGATCCGGTGCAAATGGCCTAGCATCATTGCATTGCAAATTTGTATTGCAAATTATTTGCAATACACAAACAAAATACACGCATTTGCATTTGTCATGGCCTGACAAATTTGCAATACCGAAAATCCATAGCATAAAAATGCTATGCATTGCATTCATAAACAAAACCAAAGCTGATGCACAAAAATTGTTTTGCAAAAGCTTTACCATGACAGTTTAATAAAGGTCGCTCACAATCCATGGCATATTTCTGCAATTGCATAAATTTGTCAGCTCTTATGCACCGAATCGCGAATAGCCCTAATGAAATGCGCACATGAAAAGTCGTAATGGCAGCAGTAAAAGTGCCACCCCATCAATTCACTAGCAGACATACTCGTATATATGTGCATACATACATGTGTATCTACAGCTAAAAATATAAATCAATTCCCATTTTATTAGCTTTGCGAAATGTTCGAAATTATAAGAAAACTAGATTGGAATTTCATAAAAAATTAGAGTGGAAGAAGTAAAGAATTTATTATTAACTACCTTAGCAGCCCCGAAAGGTAAACAGAAAATAGCGAATTTTATTTTAAAAAATTTGCTTATTATCTCGATATGTGTTATAATATAAGCAAATTAAGTAAGAATTTTGAAATACAAATTTTGTTTCAACTAAACTGCCCGTTTCTGTATGAAAAAAATTTAGTTCGTAGCTAATATTTTATGCATATAGTATGGAGCAAAAATGTGTCAATGTCGTATGAAACCTGAAAAAAATGCATATGTTTTAAACCTTCTAATACTATTAATCATTGGTCATAAAATTTAATGCGTTATAAAATACATAAATATATGTATGTAATTGCCTCATTTTTAGCGCCAAGCAAAAAAATTATCTGATGTTTTGATTTTTTCCTCTCACTGTCAGGATCGTAAAAGCTCTTGTTTATTTACTTTTAAATACCTCTCAAATTGATTTTAATATTTGCTTTCTTAGTGTGTGAGTTACATTTTAATAATTATTTTTATAAGTAGTAATTATTTTCAAACATACGACTGAGTAAAAGTAAATGGGGTGTTCCATACCAAAACGGACGGGGGTTTGATTTGTTTAAAATTTTTAGGGTTGATGCATAAACGTAAATAATAATTGCTTAATACATTTTTAAAAAATTTACAGCACAAAAACAAAAACAAATCAATTTAATAGTTTTCTAAATATCTCGAAAACGGGGCGAGGAATACATTTAAAAAAAAAATCACACATACACACATCAAAATTCTCTATATAAATAAATATTTTAAAATGAAATTTTCTTGGTACATTTTCCACATACAAATTTTTGGTTAAAAAAAATTCGTTTTTGAAAATATACCATCTCAAAAAATTTAAAAAAATCACAATGGTAGCTCTGAGTATTGCGCAATATTTAAGTATGGTATTATGGGATGCACTCTACAATAATTTGGGTTATGAATTTTTTTTACACAGAAGTTGAGTAAAATGAGTACATTACAAATTTACAAATTTTTAAAATATTCTTTAGAATTTTTTTGATTATTCGGTTTTGCAGCTCATTAAATTTTATTTTAACAAAGTGCAGGTTTTAACCGATTGCAAAACCGGCATTAATTTTATTTTTTTTTTGATTTTCTTTGAACTGTTTGAACTGTTTTGCTCATTTCCTTCCATAAAAAAAAAGTGCAAAAAGCCGTCAGCATAAAAAATATTAAAAATCAACGCAATTTTGCAGTAGCTTAAAACTAGCACTTTGTGATACTAAAATTTAATGAGCTACAAAATTGCATACTCAAAAAAAATTTAAAAAGTTTAAAAAAGTTTACTTAAATATTGCGCAATACTCAGAACTACCATTGTGATTTTGTTCAATTTTTTTTTGATGGCATATTTTCAAAAACTTTTTTTTTTTAAATTTCTATGTGAAAATTTTTTCAAGAAAAAAGTTTAAAAATATTTCTTTTCATAGAGAATTTTGATGTGTGTATGTGTGATATTTTTTTCAAATATTTGCACTACCCCGTTCTCGAGATATTTGGAAAACGATTAATTCGATTTGTTTTTGTTTTAGCGCTGTAAATTTTTTTGTAAAGTTTTTAAAATTGTATTAATCAAGCTCAAATTTCATATTTATTTATTATTTATGTTTATTCCTCCACCCCAAAAAATTTTAAACAAATCAAACACATGAAGTGTGTACCCCGTCCGTTTTGGTATGGAACACCCCATATAAGTACATTGCATATCTATATGTACCTAAGTGTTTATGTACCAACGCTTTTTATTTCATATCAGTATTAAGAAACTATATTTTATTAAGCTTAAACCGAAAAAAATTTATTAAAATTTGGCAAGTTGGAAAATATTTATAAAGCGCTTTCAAAAATAATTTAAGTTGAAAGATATTCCGGTTGCAAATACTCACTTAAATTGATTTACATATAACAAATTTAACTCTACTCGCGTACGTATTATTGTAATGATTTTTTGTTTCGAGTTTATGCCAAATGAAAGCTAACAAAAGACTCCATAAACCGTATATACCTCACTTTTCTATAGATGCCTGTTAGTTTCTGAGAAACTAATTAATCATTCCGAATATTTGGTTTTTCTTATGGCAAAGATTTTTGTGTATAAAAAAATGTTACTCATACGCCATGTACTTTCCTGCACCTACATATATCGTACAAAAAATCCTTGCGCATTACCATTCCTCTTTTCTTTATCCATCGATTTTCTATTAGTAGCTTGATTTCATTTTTTTCGGTAACAGAACTGGCTTTGTAGCAAATGAAAAAAATTTATCCAAAATCTGTATTTTTTTTAATTTTTTCCCTATTCAAGTTGAAATGATTAATTAATTTTCAAAAATTATTAGGCCCATCGAAAAGTACTGTATACACAGTGTATGGCGATTTTGTTTGTTTTCATTTGCCACATCTGGTATTAAAATTGTTCAATTAATTCGTAAGATGTGGAACCACTTTTTTTAAGCTGAATAACTTTCTATTAAAAATGATATCTCGAAAACTTATCCATTCCATGGAGTAAATTTATTAATGCGATTTTCGGAATCAACGAGAGTTTCTACATAGGAAAATACAAATTTGTGATCCAGTGTTATTATTCATTCATTTCTTTCCATATTATCTAGTAATGATTAAGGATAGCAGTCTCTTGAAAGTGCACGTTTTTATTTGGCATATTTAAATGGAAATTTTAATTTTTTTCTGCATATTTGTTGCGTATATTTTACAAAAAATGCTTTCGGAAAATACGGAGCTATCCAAATTAACTGAATTAACGAAATTTATAGAGGTATCCAAAGTATATCGAGTTGTCGATTTATATCGAGAGCCTTGAAATGCAAAGTTATCGAAAACTATCGAATATAGTCGAGTTATCGAATTTTGTTGAGTTATCATATTTTGGTGTTGTTGAAATTCATTGAATTATCGATATGTATCAATTTATTGAAATTTATCGCTAACCTAGAATCTATCGGGTCAGTTCTAAGTATTTCAAAGACCTTTAAAGTTATAAAATCTCTGCAAGGGTCTTAAAAACTTAAAAAAACAGTTTAGTTTCGACAGTAACTGGCACCCCTAGTATTTCATTTAATTGAGTATGAGTTTTTCGCATGTGGTAACCCTCTTTAAAAATATTTACGGAATGCACATTTCATAATTTATGGGTCGATTGCGAATGGCAACCGAACTTCAGTTGGGTTGCCAGTGGCTGCATTGGTATTACAGATGGCAGCTGGTAACTGAAAGCTGGCAACTGAGTTGTTATATGGCAACTGAGTTGTTATATGGCAACTGCATTTGTAGGGTTGCCGCGGAAAATTGTATTGAGACGATTTATTCCTCTTTCTGTTTCTCCAGCTTACTTTCTTCATCTTTAGCACTTAACTGTAACAAAATATGTTGATAATTATTTTTTGGTTTAAAAAACGTTTGAATTAATAAGTATTACATATTTAAGCAAAAGACACTGTTCCCATTATCGCCGCTGCTGTTTAAAAAAAATATAACGAGTAAAAGTTGGCGAAGATTTTGCGCTTTTTGTAACTAATTGTTAAATTTTCAAGAAAACGCGTGCGGGTCTATGAACATGTACGATACACGGCGTATAAGTAACGTTCCTTTCTGGTCATAACATGCATACATAGTATAAACGAGAATTTCGAAAACTTCTGAACGGATTTGGACGAGACTTTCTCTAATATATTCTGTATCGACAGGATAGGGACCTTTGATATTTAGAATTTCCAAAGGGTTGCCACCACTTTAAAAAAATATAACATCCGCACCGTTCGTTGGATTTCAATAAATTAGGTGGCAAATGGAACGGATTGGCCTCTAGAAAAGCATTAATGTAGGGTTTCCAACTGTTAAGAAAATTACTATATTCAATCTTAATAAGCGAAGGTATCAGTTCTGCACCGTCACTGTCAAGGTATTTTAAGACTTAGTCTCTAGATGTGCAATAGTGTATTATTTTTTCGAGTAGGGTTGCCAACTGTTTCAAAATTATAAGATAAGTTTGTTGGATAACAAAATGATATACCAAATGAAAGGTCATAGCCTTCTTTACATTTTATAAAGCAAAGTCGGGATTTTTCGACCACGCTAATCTCGAAAATTAGTTCACGAATTCGGGCGAGATTTTGTTTAATATAATCTGTATCGACAGGAGTATTGTCTTTAGTACTTAGGAATTCTATAGGGTTTCCCCCTGTCTAAAAAATTATAAGATGCCTTTATTGAATTACCAAACGTAGGATGTCAACTGAAAGGGCTTGGCCTCTAGATGTTCAGTAAGGTATTATTTTTTGACTAGGGTTACCACCTGTACGAAAAGTTATGAGATATTCCCCGTTCGTTGGACTTAGAATGAGGTACCAAGTGAAAGGATGTGTTTTCTGGATGTGCAATCTTTTACCTTTTTTGAAAGGCATTTCTTGTTAGCGACCGCAGATTTGTACAGTTCTTTCAATTATAAAAGATTAGGTGCCAATTAAAGAGCTTGGCCTCCAGATGTGCCAACCTGCCACCTGTACAAAAAATTATAAGTTGTGGGAGCTCCGTTGGTCTAAACAGTGATATGTCAATAAAAAGAACTTGGCCTCCAAATGCGCAATAAGGTTTTAATACATTTTGATTTAAATAACAATAAAAAAACAATAAAAAATAAAAACAATAAAATAATTAAATATGTAAATAAAATAATCTAATATCCGATGACTAAGATTTCACTGGAATTAAGGAAAGCTTTTTTCTTTTTCTTTAAGTTGTTGGGTTTTTCTTCCGTTAATTACAATAAAAAATAAAAATAGTACAAGTTTCCAAAAAGTGAGGTCTCTTCTTCTTGTAACCTCCTCATGGTAGATCCTGGATACCGTAAGTTTGGAAATTTTCAGGCTAATAACAGGTTAAGTTTTGAAAGTGTTTTAAAATACATTTATCAATTTTAGTCACAAGAAAAATTTTTTTAAAACGCACCGCTTAAAATTTTTCAATTAAATTCCCATTTTTATTACTTTAAATAATATAAACTAAAATTAATTAGTTAAAAAGATAGCCTTAGTTGATAGATCAGCAACCCTGCTCTAAAATATGTTAGTGTGAAAGCCTGATCAAACACCTTCCGTTTGATACCCATATTGTGATATTAAATATTAAAGAAGTATACACTTTTTTAATAAACGTATTTGCAACTGTTTAGCAAGGTGGCAACCCCACTCCAAAATATTTATTTTATCTCTTCAAACAGTTTTTGTTTTACTATAGAAATTGAAGTAGGCTGTGGAGATTTTGAATAATTGCAAATTTTCCTGTAGCTGGCAACCCTGTTTTTAATTTTTTTCACAGAAACTTTCTGCAGAAAATACCAAGTAGAATGGGAGAAAGGAGAATAAATCCGTTGAGTTGTTGACACCTTTAAGGCTGTTAAAACTTAAAAAAAAATTCAAAATACGTGCCCTCTCTGATTTTTTATAATTTTTGGACACCTGGTACTTTTCAATATGCCACAGATTAGATAATAAGCTATACCATAAAAATATATTCTTTCCGATTTTTCACTGTTAATTAGTCAAGCAACAATTTTGGCGACTTTTTCTGTCTTCTGGCACACTGTGCAGTATTAAACAAAATGACCCGAAACCCATATGAGTAAGTTTGTAGCCACAAAAGTGTGAAAATGCTTGTAATCCTTTTACCATTTAATGCATGAGCGAAAACGAAGCGACGGCTCACAAAGCATTGAATGAAAATACTCATTTGCATGTGATTGTAAAGTACATTTTTCAAATAAAAAATAAAAGAAACTACGAAATCCAACCAACTCACTGCGAAAGTAAGCAGTCATGGTCGCTTTTATGGCGTTGTAAAATAAAGGGGAAAAAATAATGGCATAGAGCAGAGCATGAAGAGATAAATATTTGATGAGGTGTCAAAGCAGATAGAGACATAAAATCATGTCCATAGACGAATGTGTATGTACGTATTAATGTATATTGGGGTGGGTAAATTTATTGTTTGACTATCTGCGTATAGCATCGGAGTGGTCTACGTGTAATTTGAGCAAATTTTTTTTTTTTGCCAAATTGCGAAAATATATTTCGGAGAAAATGCGACAATTCGCGCCCTGTGGTAAAATTAAAAAAAAAAAACTCATAAATCCAAAAATGGATTCCTCATATCAAAAGGCATATTTATGTACAAAATATAAGCACTTCTTTACGACACTACAGCAAAATGCTACGAAACCTCTTTCCGCAATTTGGCATACTTCCAACTGATATTAGACCCATCCTTTGGTGCTATAAGCGCATAGTCGAAATAATATCCCATACAAATTGACCCGTCCTAATGTATGTATATGCTAACGAGCCTTTTATGCGCTTCTATCGCAACTATGTGTGGGTGCTTCCACATTTGCTTACAGTCAACCGGGTGTTATCACCCTCGAAGAACCTTTTTTTAATGCCACCATAAATGTACGACCTATTCATTCATTGCAGACGTCCCTTACAAGATGTCATCTAGCTAATGAAGATATACTTGGTTACATTTACATATATGCCCAACCGCATACATATGTACATATACATATGTATTGTATGTAGTATGACAAATGACCCAAAAAAGGATATCCTGTAAATTGACGCACATGAAAAAAGACTATTGCATTAGTATTTTACTTCTTTCATTCGCAAAACGTAGAAATTGTAGAGAATTCGTGGAATACCATTGCGGCAAAAAGAGTGACCTAGATTCATATATACATACATATGTATGTATGTACGAAGATTTTGAAAATTCTCCATAATCATGAGCTTTGTCTTAGCTGCTTTTAAAGTTATTCTATTTTCTTTAGGAAAATGTTGTACTGTGAAAATTATTTAGTATTCATTTTTCAATGTATTTACTATTTCAAAGAAAGTATTATCTTTCAGAATAACTATTGCCAAAAAGTACTACTTTGATGAACAAAATTCATACTCTACCAATTTTTTAATATTTCCGTCCTCTTAGATGACGGACAAATATGACAAGGGCAAGATCTATAGCCCTGTTCACGTGGGCAATGGGTATCAGGCAATGTGGAAAAAACTGTGGAAGGAGAAAATCGCAGAAGGAGAGAAGTAACTGACAAAGTTTTTTTGGTCTCGACCCAACCACCAAACGGTTGGAGTGCCATGTAAAAAGGAACGGATTTTAAGAGCTTACTTGGAGAAGGTTTTGGGGCATAAAAATTATTAGTTTTGGTGAGTGCTAAAAGCATCCAAAGTGTATATTTGAGAGCTTTGAATCTTTTTATGAAGAAATGTTAAGCGCAGAAAAATGTTTTGTTTCATGGCAGCTGAATTTGAAATTTATATACATAATTCATCTTCCTGCTGAAGGAGCTAATAAATGTAGGTCAAATACATATATATTTATGAGATAGGCATCTGTGATGGATCAAGCGGGAATATTTAATAGACATCTATGTCGGATATATAGGGAAAAAAGAGACTTCATCGCCGAATAGTGTCGCTACTTTTGGGCGATTGAAATTCTAGGTAGGGCAAAGAGGCATATTTAATCACACCGTCGGAAAATTCAGACTTCGCCGGAGCCCTCAACATAGTAGTCTGCCACATGAGGTTCCAGCAAAAAAAAGATCCGCCAAGCTACGATAGGTACCTGTCTGTATCCATCTTGAAAAACGAGAAACAAAGCTATTCGATCATGTTATGGTAGACGGAAGGCGCGCTTCCAGTTTTTCGGAGGCATGTACGAGATATGTCCGTCCAACAATGCTAGGAGAGCTCAACGCCTAAGAGCTGTAATCCCAACAGACGGACAAATGCAAATGCCCAATCGTCAGACTCGGATTTTATCCATTGGAAACACTAAACAATTTTTTCCTGGATTTCCGTCTTGCAAACTTCTCAACAGTGTTGGAAGTATTAATATTATTCGACAGAGCTGTGCAGCGGTTTTCTGACTGACTACGCCAGTAATTTTATTATCAGTTCGATTAAACGCGTTGGCAATGAAGAGAGGATACGGAGTTTGAATTCTCCAAAGCTGCGGAAGATCTTTAAGCAAAATTTAGGTGCCCAGCTTACGATGTATCATTCATTACTGTGAGTAATTATTCCACACAAGGATTCTGCTACAATTTACACATATGGCTCCAAATTGGACCTCACATGAGAAGTGAATTATAACCCGTAGGAGCTTTCACTCACCCACAGTTCTCGGCTGCTGGATCTCTGCACCGTCTTTCCAGCCGAACTGCAACGAAGCGGCAATGTGGCTTATCGACTCTAAACTCTCTCGGATAGTCAGGCAACTATTAACGATAAATCCACATCTAAGATAAGTCATGGAGTGTAGACATATTTTGAAGAAACTGGAAAAAGTGCACAACACAAATTTAGAATGGTGCGAGGCCACAAAGGTATATTAGGCAATTTTATAGCAGAGAGCCAGATGAGAAAGGCAATGTCCTTCTTTATTCCACTATCATCGTGTCACCATTGGCTGGAAAGTAACTTTATCGAGCAATCCGTGTAGCTAGTGTGCGACACATCTGGCCTAAATTAGATGGGAGAAGATCAAGCTCACTCTTCCTACTGGAGAGAAAACTGTATCGGTATATACAAAATCGGGATTATATATAAGCGCCACTGCTTTATAGGGATGTATATCAACAGATTGGGTCTACAGTCGAACAACTTATTTCGTAGTTCCTACGATGTGGAAGCAATTGAAAGTATGGAGCTGTAGTTATGTGACTGCCCGCAATGCCGCAGGCCCGCTGACTCTCTGTAACCTACAATTGGCCTTAAATTTTTGTGAAATGGTACCAATTCGTGCAGCTTATTACATTTTCAAGTAAAAATGCGAATCTTTTCGAAGTACTGAACATATTTTCCCTAAACCGCGCTAAATTTTAGACATTTAAGCATCTATACATACATGCATGTGTAAATATCATTATATACTCTGTTAGGTTTTTCGAATGATAAATTCGTACGCACCTGCATTTATACATAAAATTGTCAGCTCAACACAAGAGCTGCTATGCATCCAGTAACACAGAAGAGAGTTCATATGTGTATATTCCTACGATAGCAGCTCGCTCATTACCAAACCGGTACTATGACAGAAGCGCTACCAAACAATGCAACAAATTTGGCGCTGCACATAAAATAGAGTCAAAAGCTACGAACAATTTTGAGTGTTTGCACAGAAATTGTTTATGTAGCCCCAGTTTCGTAAACAAAAGTGTCACGTTCAAAGACAATGCCAAACAAAAGCATCACATTAAAATTGCACGCCTCCTGCATACATACATATATATCGGTGGTCACAAGCAATAACCACCCAAGTCGAAAAAACTGAATTCGAGAAAAAATGTTTTAAACATTTCGATTGTAATGCTAACCTTATGGGCAAACCAAAATTTGTTCGTCTATAACTTTTTAAATAACCTAGCTGGCGAGATGGGGATTTCACATACACATGGAATAGTAGTTGCAGAATACGATAGCATACATAACTCAATTCTTTCTTAAGTCGACTTAGGCGGTTATTGCTTATGACCACAGATTTATACGTACGTGTGTATGCATGTGCTTGATTATGTCAGCTCCCTGTAGAAAAAAATTATCAATTGATAAAAAAACTACAGTTAGATTTTTTTTTGGGGATATCGATAAATAACTAAATTTTAATTAGCTATGACAAAACTAAGTTTAAGTAAGTTGTAAAGTCATGCAGGAGTCATGCAGACGTTTCCGGGAGTTGGTTTTCTCTAAAAATATTCT
This sequence comes from Rhagoletis pomonella, assembly GCF_013731165.1. Lineage (NCBI taxonomy): Eukaryota > Metazoa > Arthropoda > Insecta > Diptera > Tephritidae > Rhagoletis > Rhagoletis pomonella. The sequence continues at coordinate 20,310 of NW_023461620.1, forward strand.
CATACAAAAATTACTTTCAATACACTTTTTTCTGCACTTCACAGACGCTTTCTCGAATTTAGGACAAATAAAATAAAGACCGAAGTTTTATATTATCATTTTTATGTTATGTGTAATATGCAATGTTAAATAAATAAAAATGTAAAAAATTTAAGAAAATCTTTTTTATTTATATTTTAAGTCCAAAAGTAGGCAACTAATGCAGAGGAAACCAAAAAACTCAAAAGTGGTTAGTTACGGCCGAAGAAAATAATTAATAAAGATGTGCAACTAGTTTCCTGCAGGGGCTATTATAACTGACACACATGCACGCATGTTTCGGGAACAAAAACCATTTAACAAAGAAGTGAAAATGTTCAGCGCGGCAAAGCATTCAAACGATAAAGCGTAAAAACAATTACGACAATACACAGCTGCTATGCATGCGACATTTGCATGTTTGTTGGGCGACAATATTGTATAGTGGCAGACACATTAAGTGACAAGGCGAAATCACAAAATGACAGCAAGTGTCATTTGTTGGATATGTTGAAGGATACAATACGTTTTTACTCGGTTCACGATTGGAGCGTCAGCGATTCCATTGAATTATTATAGCTCTATGTTGAACTTTGATACTGGTGTGGCTACATTTTTTCAATTAAATTATTACCCCTTTCAATTGACCAATAGGGAAGCGCACATCTTTATACATGAACATAGGAAATATTTTCAGGTTTAAAGATGCCAATTAATCTTCTTTCATATCTTTGAATTTTCTTTATGAAGATGCATCTGTGAGCAAATTAAGAAATTATGAAAAAAACATTTCCAAAAGATTTTCACTCAAGTCTTGAAGCATTACCCATACGACCGGTTGACCCACTTTTTATTAATGATATACACAGGCTCGCTGAAAAAACATTATAAATACAAGTTGTCCTTGACCACCCGTCCACCCCTTCTAAAATGGAGGAAAATGTTGTTTATTGAAAAACGCTAAAATATGAACTCTATATTTTCGTCGTATTACCGAATTCCGGATCGATTGGAAGTCAATTTTTTTTAAATAAGATATTCATGACTTTACCACAGATTCTCAATCTGCGGACAAAAATATGTAACTTTTGTTGGAAATTTTTTTATCGAAAGTGCCTTTTTCAATCTCTAAATGACCTTTGACTCGTCCTGGATTTATAAAATGGACGAAATGATGGTTTTCATTGGAAAACGAAAAACTGTGAATCACCATGTCGGAGATGCTATTACCGAATTCCGGTTTCTATCCCGCCATTTAAGGTCTGAATACTAATGTAGATACCTGGGATTAAGTTGAAGGATCCCCTGTACCCAGAAATATTGTCTGGGATTTTTACCTGAACTTGCAACAGATCATATTTCTTTTAACATAGAGTCAGAAAGTTTGCATCTTTCTAATCCCGGGATTATTGGCAAACTACTTGTCTAAGACTTATTTTTATAAAGATTATCGTCAGATATTCCATTGTGGTCGAGTGATTAGAGGTGCGCACTACCACTCGCTGGATTGGAACCCGGGTCCAAGCAATATCAAAAAAATAAATAAAAATTATACCTTACAGAGTCGCTTAGATCTAGCGTCGTGTTTGCTAACACAGGTGTTTTTAGCGTAGCGTGGGGATCTTGTACGTTCTTGTAAAAAGTACCAGTCTGCCTTATTTGGATTGACTTCTCATCCGTTCGTTTGGGTCCAATTCTCGACATCGATTAGATTTACCTACATTGCGTCACACAAAGTTTTCGGAAATTTCCCACTTACAACCAAGTCAAGATCGTCCGCATATGTAATGGCGTCCCTCTCCATGCGAATCAGCAATGGGTTTAAAGCTGATACCCGCAGAAAAGGAGGCAGGACTCCGCCGTGCGATGTGGCTCTACCCCAGAAAGTTCCGCCCGCACAATCCTGCGTTTCCGCATTTGGTCTACGATTGTCACCAACCAGGGGTCGATGCCCAGATCCATTAGTGCCGTGGTAATTGCATACATAGTTTCTTTATACTTAAATGTGCTCTTTGTTGAAAAACTCTCAGATTACCTGAAGAGGTTGAAAATGAGGACCTCATTCTACCACCTTTCTCTGCCGCTAAATAAATCTACGTTCAGATAATATTATTATTATTATATTCTAGATAGAGGTTGGAGAAAATTTTTGTGTATTTCTCCATTTTATTCAGTGTCAGGATTTTTTTTTAGAAAAATTTTTATTTTTTAGCGTATTGCATATCAAACTGAACTCTTTCTCCTCCACGAGGGTTTTTGCCATTTGTAAAAAGTACCTCATACGTATCTACCGCCCTAGTCACGGATCCCATTTGACTCGAGCACGTCATAAAAAATGCTTAATTTTTTAAATTTTAATATAGCTAATGACCTTTTAATTGGCTCCTTCAGCCAAGCTTTTGAATTTATTGTTCCAAAAACCGACTAAATACACCGTGCGATAGTAAATTTTACGCACAAAAAAATTAACATATTCGCGGAACTATGGACAAAATATGGTAAAAGTGCGTATTTAGGTTTTCTCCCTGACGTCAGAATTTTTCTTTAAAGTTCTTTAAAATTTCCAAAATATTATTGCTTAAAAATATTATTTTAAAATTTCAGGGCAATGCAGAATAAAAATGTCGGTATTAACCAAGACATATCAAACAGGTAGTAGCATTAGAGCAAAAACAACATTTGCGTGTATTTTGTTGTTGCTTCTGGTATCGAAAGTGTCAAAAACTGTTCTGATTTTTTTTCTTTTAAATCAAAGGGTGCCATGTGAAATACAAAAAAAAAATAAAAATTTTATATATAAATTGGATAAAATAAAAATTGTTGCAAATTAATTTCTTAGTAAATTTGTTTGCTTCTCGAAGCAAGGCCCAGTAATCAGCAGTTGTGCTGCTGAGTTGGACGAACGTTCCAAAAGCTGCTATTCAATAGATTGTTTTTTTAAGGAAAAAGGTTTCTCATGCAAATATATTTTAACAATTTAAAATTTTTGTCAGAAGAAATTTACAATTTTTGACATTTTCGAGACCAAACGATTTTAAAAGAAATCAAATCAGCTGCTCTGCTGATACCACCTATTCAATGTGCCTTGGTATCAACCATGATACAAAAAAGAAGGTAGTTCCATTTAATGACATTGGTTGTTGTTGTTAACCATTTGACTTTTAATAAAATTATGACATTTCATCAAATTCATGCTACCTGATCACTAGAAAAAATATTTTTTTGAAAGCAGAAGATTTTATCTGTACATTCAAAGATGTGGAATATGATGGGCGCTAAAATTATACCGCCTACATAATTTCGAAAATGGGGTTGATGACTAGGGTTCAGAACGCATGAGGAAAGTGATCAAAATTATACTTACATATCGTCGTTTATACTACGTTCAAATTGGCCCCGTTTAACTTGTTAAATGAAAAAGAGCTTTTTGGAAAACACAATCGTCCACATTGAACATTTGGAGTTAACCTTGACGGTTGTTTGATTACCAATAACAATTCGAAACAAATATTCAAAATAAAGTCTTTGTGTTTCAATTTGTTTTGTGCGAATGTCTGCTTCTTGATGTTAACGCATACGGATAACTTAGAGACTTCAAAATGTTAAGTTCGTATACACTATTTATCTCTGCGTACGATGAGACCTCATGGGAAATAACTAATTACCGCCTGGGGCTCTTTTTAGACAGGCAGACATGCATACAATTATGATATTTTTTGATAATTTTTAATTTTTAATAATTTCCTGAATATAAATTTTTTGAACGTTGGCGTGTCAAATGAAAGCTTTGGGTCTTTCTGATTGGCCGGAGCAGAAAGCTTTCTGATACAACTCTGCGCTGAACTGGTTTTCAAACGAGTTAAAGATTTAACCGGTTAAATTTTCCAACAACAATTGCATGGGATTTAAATAGTTTATGAACTTCTTTTGTTCATTTAACTGGTTCAAGCCCATTTAACATGTTTAGCTCGTCAATTTGAACGTAGTATTAGAGTACAAAACCGCGTATCGTCGTTCTGCAAAACCGCGTAACTGACATTTTTTTGCCAAAAATTGGATTTTCTCACACAAGCTCTTGGCTCGAGC
>NW_023461621.1:0-24411 GCF_013731165.1 Rhagoletis pomonella
TGCATAAAATGATAGCCGTTTTCGTTGTTCGGAATAAACTCAAAAAACACTGAATAGATTTCCGTCAGATTGTCGGAGGTTATCTTACATACATATATGGTCCAATTACATACTACTAGAAAACTCGCCAGGTGGTGCTGGAGTAGAGTTATTTATAAAAATCTTACTTATTAACCGATTTCGTTCAAATTTTTAATGTGAGCTATATACCTATATGATGGAAAATTCTTTTGATTAAAATTTACCTGGTTAGTGCCGCTGGAGTTAGGTTGAAATTCATAACACGTATTCATTTTATTGGTAGGCAATGGTTTGGTAGAAAATGAACCCAATGGATGGCGCTGCAGACGAAATGTATAGAAACCACGTGTGGTTGGTCTGCTTTGGCACTATGTTTAAGTTATACGAATTTAGTTTTCATATGTCTAAATGAAGGATGGGGGTAAGTTTTTCTAACGCCCTCATGCACGATCATGCGGTCTGGCATCTACCCAGAAATCAGTTAATAATTTTTACCACGAATTGTAAAAGTGGTGAATTAACAAGGAAAGATCACCGTAGGTATATCAATTGCTTCATTTGAAAGATACTTAAGAGATCACACGACTCATTTAGCAATGTACCGGAAAACTTTTCATCCTGTGGGACAGCGAGGATTCTTGGCCCTCCTATAACAGAAAACGCATTTCTGTGCTCTTGAGTTTCCCTATAAGAACCTTTATTGGCATACGCAACCCCCCGAATAGCAAATTATTTGACAGTGCATTCAACACAACCTACTTTAAACTCAATCAAAAAATTTACTTAGAACTTGATTCCAAAATGTAAGAAAAGGTAATAAAAATGCATTTAAAGATTTAATTTTTTAATTTTTGGGTGATTCAAGATTTTACAAAAGTCTTATCCACACGTTTGTTAGTTTAAAAAAAAAATATTTTTGCACTGAGGTCCACTTTCCCATGGAACCTCCCGTAAATAAATTCTAAGCAATATCTGTGAAATATGAGTATAAAGCCTTGATACGAGAATAAAAATATCGAGAGGAAAATAGTTTTACAAATTTGATACTTCATTCTGCAGTTTTATACTCTCCCTCACGAACAGATGTACCTACGTTCACTAGCGTAATTAACCAACTGGCCCTCTGTGTTTATATTAATTTAATTAAACTCTGCGCTTTTTACTCTCTTAGTAAGAGCAAATATAAAACACTCTGCATTTGTAAAGTTTTTCACTTTGTTCACATTCGCATTTACATACTCGATGTACTTGTATACATTTTCCTTTCCTTTCATTACATTTCGCGCATTAGAATACGCCCAGGTGCTAATGCGGATAAAAATCTACACACTGCACTTAATTGAATGGTAAGTGGTAGCGAGCATTAATTTCTATTATAGCAATAAGTATTCACTTATACCGAAATGTGGTGAGTACATGCGGTGTGTTGTTGGTGATACATATGTATGTGTGTGCAGTGTGGGATTCACTTTGTTTGCGCAACGATGACTGTTGATTTCGCATAATAATGGCAATATTAAACCACACAAAAAATTACAGTAAACCACTTAGACAATGATGCTATTGGTTACGAGGGTTCATAAAGTTTCTGGAAAACTGAAATAGAAATCTTCAATTACAACAACCTTTTTTACACTTTTAACTGAAACTTGTAAGAAAATATAATTAACTACGTCACATTTTTATACAATGATTTCGTTTCGAATCGAAATCGAATTAAATAATACAAGTAAATCATGAGTAAAACTTAACCCATGGTGCTCTTATCTTTGGTAAGCTATGTATATTAAAATTTTCCCAGAAATGTTTTCTCGGAATGCTTTCAACCCTTAGCATTCACCCGTATTGGTTGTTTTGAGCGTTTTTTTTAACTACCTAAAACTCAATTTTTGAAGGAATTCAAAATTTGATAAATATTTTTTTCACTCAGGTCTACGGTGTGGAAATTTTTAAATGACAAATTTTCTTGCGTCATTTTGTCCATTTTTTTTAAAATCGCATTCAAGATAAATTGAAGCTGATGAGATCGTTTGTTTAGCGGCTATATGATATAGCGCTTTAAACCACAAAAAAAATTTCCAGGTCAACTCGGAACTTAATAATACGTACACATACTGAATCTCAAGTCGATAACTTCAAAAACAACGAAGAAATTTTTTAGTACTAACTATGCTTCTATGATACCACCGAACTGGTCCTTGCAGGTCCTTAGCCTGCAAAATGCATATAAATCGTTTTTTACCCCACTGGATAGAATATCACTTTTCATAAAATTTAACATTACAAAAAGACGATGATTTTTCCCTTCGATGCGTAAAATTGTATTAATAAACAGAAAAGCTACAGCGACTTGAAATTACAGAAATATGTATGTATGTACCGGACCAAATGTTGGTGTTGACAGATAACTCATACGCCATGGCATGCGTGTAAAAAAGGGCAGGTACGCAAGCTGCTTTTGGATCGGTGCATGACACAACTATTTAAAGGTAGTTTCACTTATTATTCTCATTTGCCATTTGACGTAAACTGTATTTGTTATATATTTTTTTTTTAATTTGAAGAAAGCAAATTCTTAGAATAAAATGGTTGCTTACTTCAAATTAATAAAATACTAGAGTGCCAGTTACTGTCGAAATTCGACAGTCTTTCTAGTATTGGAAGCCTTGGAGAGGTTTTCTAACTTAACACGTAGCGATACTTATACGGTACAAATTAACTAACCGGAAAATCTTCTGTTAACACGTAACTAATTTTCTTTTTTATCTGAGAAGGTCATTGGAGGACTTCGGCAGGACTTGGAATTGACCCGATACATTCAAGTTTATCGATAAATTTCAATGATTTGATACATATCGATAGTTCGATGAATTTCAAGAACCATAAAATTCGATAACTCAACAAAATTCGTTAACTCGACCAATTCCGATAATTGTGAAATTCGATGGCTCGATAAATTTCGATAACTCAAAAATGTAGAAACTTTGGATACCTTTATAAATTTTTACTTTTGACATCTCCACATATCTCGAAAACTATCTAAACATTTTGATAACTCGTTACACTCTGTTAAGACGATTAAATTCGATAAGCAGTGATAAATCGATAAGCTTATATAACGCTGAAATTTCGATAAATCGATATATTTTGAAAATTCCATAAACTTTGCTTTGTTGAACCAACCAATTTCACTAGATCAATAATTATATTTATGCATTACGACACCTCGATATATTTCGTTAAATCTATAAATAATGATAATTCAATAAATATCGATAACTTGATACATTTCTTTAACTTGACAAATTTCGTTAATCCCACACGTTTTTATAGCTCGATAACTATCCGTAAATTTGGACAACTAAGTTTCTGTGTTCTATCAATTTCGAAAACTCAGTAAACATTGATCAGTTTGAATAATTCGATACGTTGCGATAACTTAATAAGCATGGATAAATTTCGATAATTATAAACATCGATGATTCGATAAATTTCAGTAACCTTTATGGCTGATTTTATTTCGATTCCTATCTTTTAACCTAATTCTTATGTATTTCTCATTGTCTTTATTTTCGCCTTTATCTCAATTTTCGTCTTTATCTTCACTTTTGCCTTTTTTTTGTCTTCATCGTTATCACTTGTTTCTTCATCTTCATATTTATCTTTATTTCAAAGTTTAATTTCAAATACGAAGTAAAACAAAATGCGAAACGCTTGAATTGAACAGGTTGCAAAAACAATCGTTAGCAAATATGGAAATTTTTAAACGATGATTTTCAACCAATTTCGAAACTATAAAAACTCTCCTCATCTACAGAAAATTACTTTCCAACGGTGTTTCTGGTTTTGAAATCGGTAACTTTACCTTGGTCTTCATCTTTGTTTATATCTTTCACATCTTTGCTTATATCCTTTTCTTTTTCTATTCACGTAGATGAGATGAGGTGCGATGACGTGATAAGATGTGAGTGATTTTATGTGATCTGATAGGATGTCATGTCATGTGTTGTCATATCCTCTGATGTCATGTCATATGATGTCATACCATATGATGTCATATCATGTGATGCCACGTCATGTAATGCCATGTCATGTCATACGATGTCATATCATGTGATGTCGTCATGTGATGTCATGCCATATAATGTGATGTCATATCATATAATGTCATGTCACATGATATCGTGTGATGTGGTATCATATTATGTAATGCAAAATCTTGTGATGTCTCTTCATATCATGTGATAAAATGTGATGTGATGACATGTATTGTGATCACATTCCATGTTCCGATTAGTGTATCGATAACCCTGATAACTGTGTTGATAGAAATACCGATAACAATATCCATACACATATAGAAAAATACAACGATTGTAAAATTGAATAACTCAGCGATAAATATAACAATCATCAGTATCAGTATCATAACAATATATGTAAATGACTAACTCGATAACAAAATCAATTATTTAATCGATTATTATACCGATAACAATATCCATTATTGTATCGATAACAATATCGATTATTATATTGATTATTATATCGATTTAAAATAGCGGTTATTTAATCAATAACAGTATCGATAGCAATATCGATTATTTTATCGATAGCAATATCGATTATTATATCGATAAAAATATCGAGTTTTATATCGATAACAATGTCGAGTTTTATATCGATAACAATATCGATCTTCATCCTCATCCTTTTCTTCATATTTATCTTTATTTCTGCATATTCCTCTTCACCTTTACCTTAAAGTGTTTAAATTTACCTTGATCTTCGTTTTTGCCTGTATCTCTAGGCATCTTTGTTTTTGTTTTCATTCTCAAACCGCTAAACCACTGAGAAGCATTTCCATGTGCATTATTCCCCTTGAATTTGACAATTTACTCCCAACCAACCAACTGCCGCTAAAGAAGTTTCACTTCATAAATTCAAGAAATGTTCTTACCCTTTTAGTTACCCTAATTCTTATGTATCTGTCATTGTCTTCATTTTCGTCTTTATCTTCACTTTAGCCTTCTTTTTTTTGACTTCATCGTTATCATTTATTTTTTCATCTTCATATTTATTTTTATTTCAAAGCTTAATTTCAAATGTGTAGTGAAACAACAGGCGAAACATGTCAAATTGAACATGTTGCAGCAACATCTATACACAATTTGAAAATGTTTAAACGACGGTTTTGGCCGTAATTTTCAACCAATTGTGAAACCATAAAAACTCTGCTCATCTACGGAAAAATGCCTTTCCAACGGTGTTCTTGGTTTTGAATTCGGTTCTGTAGAATCGCCAAACGAACGGAAACAAAATTTATGTTAGCGTATTAATAAGAAGATTTTGAGCATTAATTAAAGCGAGAATATTGTGATTTGTTTTTAAAACTAAATATAAAACCATAGGCAAGAAAAATACTCGCATTAAATTGTGTATTGAACAGAAAGTATGTATTGGTTTATGCAATTATTTTTATTCTTACTTAGTAAGATAAGCTGCATATTTGGGATATATTACTAAAGGTGTCGTTCGTTTGATCCAATCTAAGAATGAGAACTGCCTGTTTCAAGTGCATCTATCCACTAGAGAGAATACAAATTGAAGCAATATCGAAATAAATATACTATAGGACCAGATATAATATTGAAATTGGAAAACATTGTTTGTGGTTTGCTTTATTATTTCTGGAAATAGTTGTTCACAATAAGACCGAATATGTCATGTAATACTACAGATAACGCAATTTTTTTTCAGGGCCTCACTTGTGTATGATGTTATGAATCAATGCACATTTATTAACAGCTCTGCTTATATTTATTATCAAATAAGTACATTTACCTTTGTGTGTTATTATATTTTAATGCATAAAAAAATCCTTAAAAATATTAAAATTTCTAAAACAATAATTTGTTGAGGTGAGTGATACTGAGCAATTTACGAAAAGTATAAACGTCAATAAGTACATTTTATGTCAAGGCGTATTTAACAAGGTTGTGTTAGCCATATATAAAAAAATTACACTAATAAATTACATGCAGATATCCATACAGTCCTTGGTATGAGTTACAACAAACACATCATTTTGACGCAATGCCCTCCACGGCGAAAATTTCAGATGGCGCCTCAACACCACCTTGTTAAATACACCTTGGTTTATGTCAAGAAATCTCAACGTGAAACCTTCATGTATCATGGTTCGGTGTGAACTTTTTTATGTTATTTGAGTACATTAAAATGTTTAAATTTCAATGCCAAAGTCATGTACTTGATCACCTGCAAATCTGCCAAAGTTACTCGCTTGCCGGAACTTTTTTATTTATCTACCAGTTTTTATGCTTAAAAAAAACGGCACATACTAAAATCTTTAATTTTATGAGGAGTGAAGTTCTATTTAAATAGTTGGGCAAAAATGAAGTTGTTATATTTTTGAAGGTTAATAAGCTGTTCTAGATCGCCGGAATTTTAGAAAGATACACAAACATTTATTTTCAACGTTGTATCTTACTTTGCAATCGAGTCATAAAGAAAATGTTTTTGAGACATGAAGATTTTGCCTGAGAAGACCGCTACTAAAATGTTCCGAAGAAAAATTCTCTAGAACATTTTAATCCTCTCACGACTTTCCAAATTTTCTTTTTGAGGGGCCTCTTGAAGTAAGGGTCAAAATGACCCTTTCAGGCGGAAGCTATTTAATGGGGCAAAATATTATAGGAAAAAATTTTTCTGCAGTTTTACCATATATGTCTTAACCTTTAATTTACCGCAATATTAGTAGATCATAAAATAAAAATACGAGCTGACATTGTAAATCCATCAAGTATTTTATTACTGGATATGCATAATAATAATAATAGAATGGCACTTACACATGTGTTTGGCCGAGCTTCTCCTCCGATTTGTCACAGAAAGGGCAGGGACCTACAGTTTTGTAATTTTATGAAAAGCTGTTTCTCATGGCACAAATACACTAGAAGGTTTACCATTGTCTGCCGGGGCGACCGCTGTTAAGAAAAAAACTTTTTTCTATATTTTTTTGCGATGTTGCTTTGACCAGGGCTTGAACCCAGGCCTGTTGGAGTGTTAGCGCGCACTGCTAACCACTACACCACAGCGGCCTGGATGTGTATACTTTCAGAAAATATAAGCAAACTGCGGGCGGGTTTCTGCTGTCATACATTGTTATTTATATATGAAAAAAGTTATAAAAACCCGTTCGAAGCTCTCGAACTTGAATTCGGAGTACAAACTTCAGAGGCAACCCTCGCATCATATTCTATGACAGTTTATACTATCTTCACTCATATGTACTTTTATATGCATGCAAGTACATATCTGTATGTACGAATACGTATTCACTATTGTCAATTCCGAAGGGCGTACATTACCATATTGAATGTTATAAAACATTGATTTTTTTCGCATTTTCATTGCGAACAAATGTAGCACGAATGCATCAGATTAGCGGGACATGTTAACCCTCCCAGTAGCTTATGCACTTACATATGTACCTAAATATGTATGTATATATTGAATGTGCATATACCAATGTGCAAAAGTAATGATGTAGTTGTTGAGAAAAAATTAAAATGAAATAGAATGTGTACAACTTTGTGATAACATTTCATAGTTAAATTTTTGTAAATGTCTGCGCTCATAGCTGAATGCACTGGCAAAAACGACATATGTTCATACTAAGTACGTGAATGAAAAAAACTCCACCCTATTGTGAATATTATTTAATATATACAAACGAAAAAAGTAGAGCATATAAATTTGTATAAGCTCTACTTTTTATGTGACTAGGTTTCTGGGTTATTAGTTAAATGATTGAACTGTTTCTCCGTTCATCGCTGATATTTTCACCACATGTGATACGACTCTTTTTCAGTAGAAAAAAAAACCAGATAAATTTCTTTACGAGATTTATATTTTGTACTTATTTAACAGCTTTGTAATATTTATTTTTTTGGACATTTTAAAAAAATTACCTTTTTCCAAAATTCGCTTCTGTCCATGCCTGCAAATGCATGATGATATTCATTGAATTATTTTGAAAAACAATAACTTAAAATGGGAGCAAAGGGTATTATAGACCACATAAGGAAAAGTTTCTATAGAAAACACGGAAATCTGAATTTTTTCTAACTTTTATTGGATAACACAGCCCAACAAGTATATAAAAAGTTTTCGGGACGGCAATTGTTAAAGCTGTTTTTGATAGAGTTTTTTGTTCTGATTACGAATCCGTAAGCACAAAGTTTCCATCAGCTCCAGATTTCGAAAAAACAAGGTCAAATTGTCAAAAAAGCGCGTTTTTTGCAATATTTTAGAAGCTCTATCAAAGAAAAAAGTGATAGAACATTCCCGGCTTAAATTAAATCTGGAACTCTGGACTACTATCACTGATAATACCATTCCTGCACATTGACTTTTTGGTCACTTAGTTATTTGTTATATACTTTTATTTGTTTTTATTTTATTTCAGATAAATCAAATTTTTTAACGTTTATTGTAGGTTTCAATATTAAGTGCCATTGAAATTGGTTATTGTGGTACACCAACTGTACATTGCATTCTTGTACAAAAATATATATTTCCCATGATTCCAGAAAATTATAAAATATTATAATATTATTAGCACCAATAGCTGACACTATGCAAATAAGCCAAATACTCGCTAGTATAATTTTTTAATTTTGTACGTTTGAAAAAATAAATAATGAGCATTAAAAATCTAAAAAATACATTTTTAGAACAAAAACGTGTAATGTGCTAATATAGGACTTGACATAAAACGTACGTTTCATAAAACGTAAGTTTCATAAAGGCACGCAATCCTTTCATCGAAAGGGGTCAAAATCCAATTCATACTATAATATATTTTCAAGCACAATAGGGGTATTCACGATCCGGTGCATACTGTCTAGCATGGTGCATAGATAGCATAACTAGCATGCTTGTTGTTGTTTCATATGTTCAAACAACAACAAAATTAGCCAATCATGCTACTTATGCTATCTGTGCACCATGCTAGTATGCACCGGATCGTGAATACCCCTAATATTTGACTGCAATTTTTTTATATATTTATTGGTTTCCCTTCACAGAGTTCATTTGTGCTTGAACCACTATTGAAAATAACTGTCGCTTTTTTTTCAATAGGTGGTACCCATTAGCCGCCGAAACAATGTTGTCACTATTAGGCTATATTAATAAAGTTGTACGGATATCTTAAAGTGTGCTCTGTGCCATTCAAAAGAAGTTCTTACTCGCCAATATGCGCCAACTAACGCAGGATCAGCCTTCTAAGCATCGCATGCAAGGTCTTATAGAGCGCATAGTGTAAAATGATGAAGCCCACAGTCAACCAGCTGATTGGGATTTTCGATTCGTACGAAAACAAGAATACGCCCCAATGTGTTTTTATTTTATTATTACAACGCTTTTATCAACTTGTAATGTTGTGTGTCCAGACAGCTACAAAACCTTTCGTCGGTTGAGAGGTAGATGTCGCCCTGTGCACTACGTACGCTACAGCGGAAATGGACGACACGTAATTTTTTTAAATGAACTTAATTAGTGCTCGTATGTATGTACATACATCAGCGTTGCCATTTTAGCCGTTTTCCGGCTAGATTTAGCCGGTTTTGATAGCAACTAGCCGGAGAAAAGTCGATCTAGCCGGCAGCCGATTTGATAGCCGGTTTGTAAAAAAAGTTAGCCGTTTTTAGCCGATTTTACTATTTGCCTAATTTTCAGGTGCAAAAAGTAAACAAGTTGTTCGAAAGCAATAATGCAGACCCAATGAAGATTTTTAATGAACTCAATGTTTTACTTTCGCATCTATGCTCCCTAGTGGTTATTAGCGCGGACACATTTGATCCTATATGCTCCCCGTTGGAACCATACCTTGCTCCATTTCCTCAGTTTTATCACAGTTTTGAAGAGTATTTAAAAAAAAAAAGTAAGCACAAACGCTTTTGACCACGAAGCCGAGAAAATAATTCGAGAATATGGTCGCTATTTTATTATCACTTTAATAAAGGTATTACGCCAACGCCTCCCTACGAATATTGTCGCAGTACAAAAAATTGACTTTTTTCGGTTGGAAATGCATTAAGAGTAATTAAACCAAAAGTATTTGTTCAACTACAGCAACAAAAGCAGAAATATAATGCCGACGAAATAACATCAATAGAGATGTAATGGCAACGGTTAACGTTACATACCTGGAGTAATTTATACTCAACTGTAAAATTTTGGGCCGAAGTTTATCAATTTCGAAATGCCCTAGGAGAAAACCCTTTTGCTGACCTTTGCAACCTAGTTTTAATAAAATAAAAGCTTTTTAGTATACAACGCTTTTATAAATGAACTAAAAGTAGAAAACAATATTTCTCAGCCCCCTAGAATTTGTTTTGACAGCTGTTGATTTTAAATTTTAGCAAAAGTCATTATAAACAATTTATGAGATTGAAAATGAAACGCGTGTGGCGCATGCATTAATTGACAATAGTCGAACTACATAACATAGACCTAAAATTTCTGCAGAGAAAGTACGCTATTACCATGATACCATAATACAAGGTGGTATCAATTGTGACAGCTCGATTTCACACTGCCTTAGCTCAGTAGAACGAGAAGAAAAACGGGAAGAAATTAAGCCCCATTTGGGGGAAAAATATAAAATTCCACATTTTTTCCTAAACAAAATTTGCTTTTTTATAGTATACTCGTATTGAAATGAAATAAAATAAGATAAAATACCTTTCTAAGAAAAAAGTGCGTATACTGAGAAAAAATAAAAAAATATTCAACTATATTATTAGGCAAAGAATTGTTAAAGAAGTTTTAGAGCAGCGGATTTGTGGATATGAGGAAACCTTTGTTGTTATTTGTTTTCGGCTCAAAGCAGCTTCACTGCCAAGTGGGGTTTATGTACCTTTGTACTAATGTTATATGTACTAAATATATGTGTTAATATCAGTAAATAGTTAAATGCCTAATTTACCTGCTATAATCGATAAATCCAGGAAATTTCTAGTGCAACACGCATAAAATCTAATTTTGATTAAGGTATAACTTCTTGAGCGATCTGACTTAAAGCTCGAAATTTAAACAAATGTACCAGTTACTAAATGCGAGAAAAAAAGGCTGCGCACAACTGTAACTGAATTTCGAGTATTTTATAAAAATCGTGAATTTTCTTGTGATAGTCATTGAGCGGTACTTCTTTTACATTTGTGGGTATAAAGGTAGATTAAAGAACAACATGCTACGTACCATTTCTGAAAAGTCGTATTGGGAAAACGAGTAACCAGTACGCAATTTTCTACTTAATAATGGTTTTTGGTTGACCACAACGAATCAAAGGCAAACAAATTCAAAGTCCTGGTGCAAAAAAATTATTCTGATCGCAGCTTAACTAGTCGACCGATCATAATAGGGTTATGGTGTCCTTTAGCTCAACTTAAAAGGTAGGATATCTTTTATTGCGATTTACATATCTCGTTTTATCGATAACACAATAAACTTTGATTAACTTTATAAATTTCGATAGCTCGATTAATTTTGATAGCTCTCTACATTTCGATATCCATCGACAAATTTAGATAAACCGATAAAAGGCGAAAGTCAGTTATACATGTATAACCAAGAAATTGAATTGAAATTTGAATAACTATATATATTTTGAAAACTCCAAACATAAATCAATACTCAACGAGAACTCGATAAGTTGAAGGAACTTGAAACTCCACAACTCCATAACGCCACAAGAACACTGACACTGTCATTTCTGCTTTGATAAACAAAAAACACAGGAGATATTTCTCTACATATTCAAACCGACAACCAAATTTGCAGGAACATTAGATTTTTCACTAGAAAATTGTGAACGTTTTGTATTTTATTTTACGCCAAACATATGAAATATAAGCAGAAAATAATGAGCCTCATGCATAAAAAGTGAGCTTAAGCTCCGACTCGATTTTCAGTACAAATTCTTGAGCTTGAGCTCATTCTTTCAGTGCAAAAATTGAGTCTGATCTTAAGCTCACTTTTTATGCATAAGGCTCAATGTTGCTCATGCTCCGTGTACGAGTATCCAAGCGTTTGATTAAATTTAAATAAATCATGGTACAACTATTACAGGTATTGTCTTCCCATAGAGTTTTGCTTCACATCGAAATTCGTGCTCCTTATTTTCATTTTGACGCATTTAATTTTTGTAATTTTTCTAAATAAAATAAAAAACGTGTGAAATAAAGTGAGGAATAAAATTTTTAGATTTGTTTACAAAGAAAATGTTTATTTTTCGGCTTTTGCAAATTAAATAAGTTCTCTGCAAGTAGGTGTAAAAAAAAAAAGTAAGTGCGCCTGGGCCACACTGTAGAAGTGAAACTTACGTTACTTATCTATCTATACATACACACATCTGCTTTTGCTTAAGGTTATATTTTTTTGCTTTTTTTCTATCAATGTAGATCCCTACCTCTACCACTGTTCGTTTTAATAACATTCATGTTATTCTGTTTTTCTATTATCTGCATTTTTATCTTTATACTCTATCGATAACAAAATCGATTATTACGTCCATCAAAATATCGATAACAAAATCGATGACAAATTCGATACAAATTTCAATAGCAACATCGATAATACCATTGGTAGCTAAATCGATTAGAAAATCGATAAAAATATCGATAACGAAATCTATAAATATCGATAATAAGATCGATTCATATCGATAACAAAATCGATAAATATCGATAAAAAATCAATAAATATCGATAACAAAATCGATAAATATCGATAACAAAATCGATAAATATAGATAAAAAAAATCGATAAATATCGATAACAAAAATTATCGATAAGTCTCGAGAATCCCGAAAATCTCTAAGATCCCAAAGTAGTTCCCAGATTGAGTCTCTGTGTCTCTCTCTATATCCTTTCATCTTTAATTACCTCTATTTCAATCTTTCTTCCCCAATCTTCATCTTTGCTTTTATCGGTATCCTCATCATCCTCTTTGTCTTTACTTTTATGTTCATCATTTTTTTCAGCTACATATTCCCCTTCACATTTGCCCTTATATACATAAGTAAAGTGTTTAAATTTACATTGGTCTTCATTTTTGCCTTTATCTTTACGCATCTTTGTTATTGTTTTTATTTTTACCTTTGCCTTTATCCTTTTCTTCATTTATGTACGTAGTCACCTTTCATTCTTGTATTGGTCTTTTTGTAAGTGTTATTCTTTAACATTTTATTAGCAAATTTTTGTTAAATTAATACCATATGCATACACACAAGAAACACTTGTTTCAGCCCCAACCATTTCCGTTGCATCATTTCCGTTGCATACACACAAGAAGTACTTGTTTCAGCCCCAAACCATTTCCGTTGCACCATTTCCGTTGCATCACTTCCGTTGCATCATTTCCGTTGCAACCAACCAACCGCCGCTAAAGAAGTTTCACTTCAAAAACGTGGACATGCATGGTATATGGTGTACAGAAATATCCCTTTTCCCTCACTGAACACCTTTTAGTGTCGGCAACAATGATATTTTTCATATAAGGCAGATCTGAATATGCGCTCTCTGGGAAGACAATACCTGTAATTGTTGTACCATGTTAGCAAATAACAGCAAGCATCTCTGCACACTCAGCAACAGCCGTTCTGCAAATTTATTCCCAAATGTTGAACTTGAATTTATTTTCTTCCACGTTTGATTTGGTTCTGCACTTCACAGAGGCTTTTTCGTAATTAAGAAAAACCAAAAACAGAAAACCAGTATATGTTTTTCGCTGACGGCATTCGTACTCGAACCTGCCTGAAGTAAACAAATAACAGCAAGCACCTCTACACATTCAGTTACAGCCAAACATACGAGTTTGTTTTCAAATGTTCAATTTGAATCACATTTCTTACAATCGGTATACGTACCATGAAAAAACCAAACAATATCTTGGTTGAAAAAACCATTGTACTTTTGGCTCAGTGCATTGTATATAATAATATATACTATATATATGTACATACACACAAATTTACCTATTGTTTACAATGTTTGTATGTGTCGCAATGTTTCATGTTGTATAAATATTTCGCCAAGTCTTTATTGCAACAGAAACTGGATCAACAAAATATTTTACAGACAACAATAACAAAGCAATATCTAAATGAACGAACCCAAAACGAAGCGAAGAAGATGCGGCGTTGCGTGGCGGCACGAAAATAACTTAACTTACAGTGTAGCTATGAAGAAAGTGCATTGCGATCAATATTATTCTTAGTATGCAAGGCGTGTAGAAAACTCAACTTACAAAAAGTGTTGTTCTAAGGAAAAAGAAAGTACCGATGCCGTGGAAGAAGTGAAGTGTGGTAAGTAGTTAGCAGAGGCAAGCGAACGGTGGCGCCTCCACAGTTTGTTGCATAATACATAAATTATGAAATTTGCGCATTTATAATCTTGTTGTTGCAACAACTTTACCGTTATTGTTGCTGATGTGCTGTTGCATACATTTACATATGTATATATTCACGTCTTCTGCAAGGGTGGAAAGAAGAACTTCGCTGCCACCAGCGCGCCGTCGCTGATGCTTGAGAATAATACGCAAATACACTTTTTCATGCTTAACTTCCGCAATAGCTGCTGCAAAAGTATAAGAATGTATCTGTAAGTATGCGATTTTTTGTTGCTCGTTGCTTACTGCTCACTGCTTGTTGCAAGTGCAAGTTTATAGAGTGGCATCTAAGCGTAACAATTTTAATTGGTCGCATTGTGTAGTTGTTTTTCAATGCTTTTCGAGAGGTTGTTTCCATTTTTGCCGTACTTAGCTTGTTGAGCATTTCTGCTTGCAACTTTTTTCAGATGTTGTTTTTTTTCTTTAAGTTTTTATGCAATGGGGGCATTGTTTATAAAAATATTAAAAAATTCAAAATGCGTTAGAAAAAATTACGTATTCATTCATAAGTTGTTTGAGTGGAAAAGTTGAAGTCAAACTAATAAAATACGAGTGAGTCATGAACAGAAATAGAGTGGCTTAAGCAAAACTTTGCGCTGATATCATAGCTGCAATTTATCACTTAAATTAAGCTTACGACTTTTTGAAAACAGTTTTATGTACAGTTTAAGCATTTAAATATTAAGTGATACATCAAATCGACGAGTCCTAAGAGAAAAAACGTACCAGGCAGTAATAATTGAAGGGGTTAGAATCATAAGGGTCTAAGTGACATTTTTTGAAAATATAAATTATACCCGTATTTGTATAGTTAAATATAGTGTTTACGTGGTGACAAAGAGTAACATTCATTTAAATTAGTTAATTATCCTGCCTTCATTTAGGCAAGAATCATTTCAAATGCATTTACCCAGAATTTACAATAAGTAATCAACTTTAACCTTAATTAACTCAAACAAATTCCAGAACTACTTAGATCCTTTCGATTCTAAACCCTTCAATTATTATAATTAAAATAGAAGTGTCTAGGAATTCGAACTTTATGGAACTTAACCCATTGTTGTAAATAATTGAGATAAGTCCCTATTAATTCGAATAAATTAGCTATTAATATTTTCTTCCACGACCCGATATCTACATGTGTCTTATTTAATGTTAGAAAGCCAAGTAATGGAAGGTACACACATAGGTGCAATGTCACACCGGAGGCAATAGTCAAGTCCATTCATAAGCCGGGGGTTGAAACCAGCACAATAAGGCTTATTTTCAGCTTACTGCTTGACAGAACTGTCATGGCAGGGTGGAGGAGCGCCGGCACTTAGCGTAGATTCACTAGAGGCACTCCGCAAGATGGTGTTCTCTAGGGAGTTAGCTTATTCGCCTTTTTCCAAAACCGGTTTAAGAGTTATTCGAAAAATTTCAAGTTGAAAAAAAAATCGGTTCCCGATTTTCAAATTAAAAAAAAAAAAACCGTTTATCCGGTTTTATTTTATCTAGCTTTCATACGGTGAAAATGCTTATGTTGGTATGAAGTCATGACCAAAAACTACAATAAAACTATTAACAGTAAAGACAGCTATTATTTGAAAAAGAGCAAAGCAAAATAACTTAAACACTTTTTAGATCAGAGATAAAACAAATAAAAATAGTGAAAAAATTACATTTGGTCTTATTTTAACTTATTTTCAATACTTTATTGCATTTTTTCCTTATTTTTAATACTTTATTACTCTTGCCGCCATGGTTCAATATCCGGTCTCACCACCATCAAAAAAGTTTTTTTTTTTCAAATAGCGTTCCCCTCGGCAGACAATGGGAAATCTCCTATATCTTCTGCCATAAAAAAGCTTCTTCGGAGGTTGAGTAAAGGTGTAAATCTCCACACTTGTGTCACAACATCAAGAAGGAGAGCACGAATTGGAGAAGAAACGTGGCCAAATACGGGGAAAAACTTAAAGCGCCAAATACTAAAACTATTTTGAGGTTTCCTTTAAACAGTAAAACGCCTTGAGAAGTTTTAAGAGGTCAAGATTTGTATTAAGTTAAAAATCGGTTTATTCGATAAAAAAAAAGAAGAAAGTGGGCTGTCGGATGATCGCCTATGTAGATGAAGTGGCACTTTTGGTTAGGGGCCGATTTTTAGATACTCTGTACAAAGGTACCCGTTGTGACCCTTCCATCCATCAGACTTGTATGTCTGTAGATCGTAAACAGGGTCAAGTACCTAGACTTGATACTGGGTAGGAAGCTGTCATGGAAACCTAGGATTGAAATAAAGGCAAGAAAGGCGGAGGTAGCCGTGTACTGCTGTAGGCGAGTTATTTGTAAGAGGTGGGGTCTCCCGCCCAAAGTAATTCATTGGCTCTGTGAAACGGTAGTTAAGCCTATCTGGGTTTACGGAGCACTTGCCTGGTGGAACTTACTAGAGAAGGCTACACTTGTAAAGCCACTAGAATGTGTACAGCCGATCGCCCACTCCGCAGGATTGTCGCAGCAGGAATCACTATTACGCTCATGGAACCAGGTATTTAACTGGCTCGAAATCTGGACACTCTGGAGTTCTGAAGAGCTTTAACTTCGTCCCTGAACAGATAGATTACTACACCCTCGAACTGACTTTCAGCAGCTCCACCTTTACCTATATGCCATCAAGAGAGAACTAGAAAGGGGGTGTTTACTGGAAAAGGGTAGGGGTAAACTTCTAAACGGATGGATCGAAACTGTGCGGAAGGATTTGTGCAGGTTTCTTCTCCATCAAAAAATTTGTTCGGGTTTCCGTACTTCTTAAGTGTCTTTCAGGCGGAAATATCTGTGATCAAGGAAGCGGTAGACTCCCTGCAAAGGAATGCCATGCCAGTTAGGGAGGTTAGCATATACAGGACAGTCAGGCAGCCATTAGGGCGCTGAACGCTATGATGTTGCATCCGCAATCGGCAAGGGAATGTCTGACCTCCCTCACGTAGGTGTACTTATTAATAAAGTGACATCGCGGGAAACCGCGTGTCTAATGACCTGGCAGGGAAATGCACCTTTAAACCATTATTACTAGATATGGAGTAACTACGGCTGTCCCTGTCCTCCTGCGGTGCACTCTTGAACGGTTGGGCCTCGTGTAAGCTCAGCGAACGCTTGGCTAACTTTAGGACATGCGCAATTTCCAGATCATTCTGGTATGGGATGGACCGGGACAGTCCAAAGAGGTCCTTAAGCTTGCGAAGTCTTAGTTTCCGCTAGTGGTGGTGGTTCTGACAGGCCATTGCGCGATTTGTATTCACGCGGTAAGAATAGAAATCTCAACTGATCCCATATGTATCAGTTGTAAAGAGGATGATGGGGTGGAATCACATCAACGATTTCTAAATGAGTGCCCGGCTTTCGCTGGGCTAAGATGGAAACATTTTTCCCCCCCACTTCATAACTAACCCTGAGCTCACAGCCATATGACATCTCACAGGAGGAAGTAAGACCATTGGTAAGGCGCATGTCCTCGAGAGGGATTAGTAATCCTTATGGTATCACAGCCTACTATTCTTACACTATGTAATACGAGGGTTCTTGTCTTCAGTTGTTTCAACCTAAACTAAGAATTTTGACTTTACAAACTGTTTCTGCTATTCAACGCCATTTTTGCATTGGTCAGTGCAAAAGTTCATATCTAGCGCCATGATGCAGTCGTTCGCTTTGATGTTGTCACACAGGGGGAGGGACGTTCAGTTTTACGCCGAATTCGAACGGCGATTGTATTTTTATGAGAAGTGCTTTTTCATGGCAGAAATACACTCGGTGGTTTGCCTTTGACTGTAGAGGTGCGATCGCTATTCAAAGAAGTTAGGGTATTAGTTACATATTTAGAAACAATAATAATAAATAAATCAAAAGCGTTTCCAAATTTGTATACAAACTTTCACAATATCCTTCTCACGTTCTCGTGGTCTACATATGTATACCGCTGCAGCGACTTTTCACGACTTCGCCTTTTATTTGTTTCTAAATATTGCAAATATTGTCATAGCATATTAGGCTGTGATGCAACACCCACTTCTGTTTAGAATGGCAAATTTTTATCGAAATATTTACTTAGCTAGAGGAGACTATTCTATTTCATTTGTAGTAAATAAATGCTTATAATGAAAAAATATGAACGTGCCATCAAATGCTGACCTAATAAAATTCAAACAAACTGTGTAAATAAGTTTTCGAGCAAATGAATCTGTTGCTGGTAGCTTTACGTGAATTATTTGTTTTATTTATTTCAATCTGAGAATTATTGACGTTTTCATATATCAACCTGTATTTATATAGATATTTATGTGGTTTGTGGCGGCCACTGTGGTGGAGTGGTTAGAGGTGCGCATTAGCATTCGGTAGGTTTAGGGTAGGTCCCTCCTCTTTGTATGACAAAATCAAGGCGCACACTATAAATTCGAGGAAAAGCTAGGCCAAGCACTAGCAAATGTGTTAGCGCCAAATACTTACCTAACTATTTTTCATATACAAATATATAAATACATATGTGGTTTGAAATTTTATACCGCTGAATCCGCCTTGGAGGGAAATGTACAAAATGTTGACGGATATTGATACTAATCTTATAGAGAAGCGGTCGAGCCGTATGAGAGGTTTAGATCGATTTTCGCCGAAGATGGGTCTTGTACTTAGATAGATGAATTGCGTGGCCTACTTGGTATGAAGCAGATTTTCAATTTGTGTTTGCAAGAGGTTATCGGTAGGCCCAACTCAAATGCAGAATTCTCCGCTAATATTTTTGACAGTCTCCTTGTCAGCTTGTCGGTCGCGCACTTACCAGGGACCCATACAATGGTTAGAAGGGATTCGATGTCAGTTGGTTGAGAATCCATGTGCACTCCGTGGAAGTTATTCCGTTGGATTTAAATATTTAAAGATTTAATGGCAGCCTAGCTAGATCTCAGTAGGCGGTCTGAAGGTGCGGAGGCTGGCAGCCATGGGGCGCCTCCTTTATTGCTGTTATTTCTACCTGAAAACGCAACAGTTGTGAGCTAAACAAAAAACTGAGGTTTAGTGAGAGTCAATTGGAGTGAATTCCGCTACCTACCTTGTTGCTAAGTTTAGAGCATCTGCTTGGCTAGCCGTCGATCCGTAGTCAAGATCGTCGCACATAAACGTACATTCCTCTCTGATATTAGTAAGGATAATTTATCTTGGAGAAGGATAATTTAAGATCAAAGATGGAGTCAGTGGAAGGATAAAAGCAGAATATAACGCCTAAATAGCTAGAAGAGGTAAACATTATTTTGAGTATTACGTGAATTTCTGTCGTATTGTTTGTATAACAAGTGCATCGACGCTCTCTTTGCTGTTCACAGGATTTGCTTTTGTATTGTCTTGCAGTCTTACATGGAATATCCGCGAATAATAAATGCAGACGTCAATCGTTCTTCACTAAATGCCAAAGTTGGCGTTGTATAGTCATCCCTTTATATATAGGTGTTCAAAGGGTATGTTAGCTACAATTGTTTTTTATATCTTGGAAACATCCGATTTTCGTGATCCGATGGCTAGCGGATTGCCAATAAGTGATCGTGGGGCTAACGGAATGACCGACTCGAGTTTTCCATGATTGATTTCTCTGTTTCATAATCTCATGTACAAATAGTCCAGGGATTTATTGTCCAACTTCAAAGCCTACAAAGACGAGTTCAAAGAAGTAAATGCATACATACATACATACAAACAGTAGAAGTCCTCAATTCATAGTATACATAAATGGTACTTTAAATTATGACCATTGCCTTTTTCCTCGCAGCTTACTTGCTTCAATGTATACAAAATTGAACATTTTGCAGTCGCTTATATGTTCCACTACGTTTGATTTGCCCTGCAAGGAACTTAAATATAGTTACGTATCCATCTATGATCTCCGTTCAATGCGTTTTGTGCTGTCATAACTATAACTGGAACACTGTGTCAATGTATCACACATACATCTGTGTGTGTCAAATGTTATTGTCATATCGTTTATTTTTACAGCATTGCCCGAAAAGCACAAACACAAAGAAAGCGAATATTCCAAATATGACGCAACTAAAAATAAATATGAGGGAACATGACAACCAAATAATGCTTTTTTGCATTTATTTTTTATTTACCATCCAAAGAGCATACGAGTCTATATGGTTCCATGCGTTGAAGACAACACGCTTTGCCGCTATTATGCTGAAGGCACTTCCTTGCACCCCACTCCTATTATGCGTGTTATTTTTGCCGCTGATACAATTTTTGTTATTTGAGGGCAACTTTTAATATTGTTGCTATTGCCGCACATAAAAATGAAACATGAGCATCGCAATTTCGGACCACCATATGTGGTAATACTGCAGCGATTGTCGGGCGACCCAGCAACAGACAAACAGATGTGCCAAAGTTTTTATAAGACACAGCCGTAGCCGCACAGTGAGTAGTAAAAGTGTTAAACTCAGAAATGGTATTCAAAAAATTATATGCTGGATTCAGGGGTTGAATGCAAATTTCCAGCGTCATAGCATTAAATTAAAAGCCCAGCCGAGATTTTACGGAAGCATTAAAACATATCCTTAAACCGCTTCGGTCTTTTGTTGAATTCATTCAGGCATAGCTTCTGATTTTTATTAAAATTACCTTCAGCAGCTCATTTCGCGCTTAAGCATACCTACTTCCCCAGTACGTTTTGTCAACGAAAAATAGAATCAGAAAATTTTCAGAAAAATGGCTGAAAACGTACCCTTTTCAAAATGATTTTCGGTACTTTCGTAGAGCTAATCCGCGTTTCATCCACTTTCCTTCCCGTTTTCGGATATTTTCTGGCAGGGCTGTTCTCGTAACAAGCGCAGCAGCTTCGCGCACGTGTATAGGCTACTTATTTTTTGGAACTTCACAATCACACTGTGAAAGAGGGAATTAACAGGATTTTAGAGGCAGTCAGAACGAACTTATAAAAAGTTTGAAAACTTGAGAATTTTTTTGTTTGCATCTTGCCGAAAGTACCGACGTAGTGGGACTTAATGTTCTTCTCCTGTTTGTGAGGTACCCATTCGTAATGCAAATCGAAGAAGGACTTTTGATGAACGAAGTACTTGAGACTTACGCCACTAGTGACGAAATTTTTAAAGCTAGCGACAAATTTGTACAGAAAAATTATTTGAAATGGACCAAGTGTGCTGATATTTGGAGTAGTTGGAAAAATGAAAGGAGCGATGTCTAGGATGAAGCAAGGGGCGGAAAACGCTACGAGAAGTCACTGTGTGATCCGTCGGTGTTCCTTGGCCACTAGGATGCCGCCACTAGATTTAAAACCCATATTGGATGACGCTGCGAACATAACAGAGGCCTGCGGAATTAAAATACATCTTTGGTTTTTTTTCTAGCACGTCGAGATTTTTTTATTGGTGACATGTATATTTTAGAATTTCTAGCAATTTGCATGAAAACCCCATAAATAAACAAAGTAAATCAGAAAAACGTATGTAACTTCGAAGTTAACGCCAAGAAAATTGATAATAGCCGGTTTTACCAGCAATTTAAATGGAAAATGATTGTTTATTTTCGGTCAATTTCTATATAACATTCCAAAAATTAAAATCATTTTTCACTTAAATTAAAGCGTTAACTTGGAAGGTTTAGAAAAAACCATTGTCGAATATTTTCCCAACATTGACTGTGAAGAATGGCTACAGCTGGATAACAAACCCGTTTTCATGTGACCCGAAAAGTAAACCTACTGGGATGACAAATTAAGCTTTTGAAAACCTTCTGGACATCAGTGAAGACAGCACTTTGAATATTAAAT
Source organism: Rhagoletis pomonella (assembly GCF_013731165.1). Classification (NCBI taxonomy): domain Eukaryota; kingdom Metazoa; phylum Arthropoda; class Insecta; order Diptera; family Tephritidae; genus Rhagoletis; species Rhagoletis pomonella. The sequence continues at coordinate 22,305 of NW_023461621.1, forward strand.
ACTACGAAGGGAGCCAAGATATTTCTGGATGCAAGTGTATGCCGAAAATACTGCTGTCGGCAAGATTGCATTAAAAATTCTAGTGACTTTTACTTTTACATTTATATATGAGACTGCATTTTCAACAAATGCTTACTTAAAACAAATAATTATTAAGCAAAAAGAAAAACCGACTTCAATTCTCTTTTACAAATTTGAGATTATTAGTTATCTCTTCATGATCCAATGATCGGATTTAAACCAAATTAGAATGGCACCGCCTGTGGGTAACACCTTTCGTCTAAAAAAATAATCATAGTAATTAGTTATCGTGGTCCAAAACACCAAACAACAAATATTAGCAACAAATAAAAGGAAAACAACCAAGTTTGTTTGGAAACAACCAATAGTGGCAACCGTGCGCCGGGCATGTAAAGTTCGATTTCGCTCGAACGTATACTTTTTTATGGTGTTCTTACACGATATGTATTTGCATGTGTACATGCCACTTTTTACATATGGAAATGCCAACATATCGTGTAAAGGCAAATTAGATTTGTTTCTGTACAAAGCAGATGCACTTACATACATACGAAATAGAAATGTTTCTATTTTCATCTGACACGCAGATAGAATTATCTGAGGTTAGTTTATTTCATTTTCGTTTTTTAAATAGTTAAATAGACTGTGAATTTGACAGACATAGGCAATTACATACATACCATGTAAGAACACCTTTACTTGTTTGTATTAAAAATGAACAGGAAAGAATGTTACTCATACGCCATGTACACTTGATTAACAATCTTTGTCAGTTTCATTTTGTCGTAAAGAAAGAAAATCGTTATTTTTTTAGTTTTCCCATATTAAAGCTTGAGTTTTTTAATTTTTTAATAAAGAAAAAAAGAAGAATCTGGAGTGATTAATGAATTTCTCCGAAACTATCAGGCTCATCGAAAAGTGAGGTATACAGTCGAAAAATTGGAATGCATATCCTTTTTCTACCAAGAAAATATTTAAAACTACGGTTGCACGAAAAGGTGCATCACAATGTAAGCGAGCGGATGATATGTAGTTTGAAGCTACAAACAAAACAAAATCTAACTCAAGTTTTTTTTACGTTATCTCTACAGCTGCTGTAGCCGAATGGATGCGTGTTCAACTGCCGTGTTGTTGGACTTTAATTTTTACTTTCTCTATTCTAATTATAGTTCCGTAAAGCGACATGTGGCACCTTACTTTCGTATGACATCGCTGTGGAGAAATTCTTGCATCTTTTCGTATGTATGTTATAGGGGTTATCCATTACTTTTGTATTCCCTTTCTCACAGGGTATATACGGTTTATGAAGAATTTTGCTACCTTTAAGTTGTAATTTATATTAAATTTGTTTAATTGGTTTTTAAGATATACGTGATTAAGTGGAACTACTTTGTTTTAAGCTTAATAACGGTAAATTTAAAATATCAAAACTTGTCCATAGAAAAGAAATTTACTCGATTTTCGGAACCACCGAGAAATTCTACATAGAAATTGGATAGTGGAACCTGGTGAACAAAAAACAAGCAAGAAAGTCTAAGTTCGGGCGGAGCCGAACATTAAATACCCGGCGCAAACATTAAATATCTGTTTTTTCACCTTCCCTTTCCTACCGCTAGATGGTAAGCCGGGGTGTATCAATTTTGAGTAAATTAGCGTCCTTCAATTTCGAAATATTCAAGTTTCAAGCATTTCTGAAATTTACAGTTATTTGAAAAGCGGCCGTAATTCTAGTCCGATTTCAATAATTTTCAACTCTTTGCTTTCATGTGGCAAGCACAATAACCACACCGAGTTTGGTACAAATTGGTAGAACGGTTACCGATATACATATATGTGATCATAAGTGGGCATTGCCCCGCCCATTTTCCAAAATTTTACCATAAACGTATTTCTTGGTAAAGAATTATTGCAAGCATCAATTTTGAATAAATTAGCTTCAATATTTACTGATTTATCGAAGATTTTGTATTTCTATAAATTACTGTTATATTGGATGTGGGCGTGGTTATTGTCCGATTTTAAAAATTTTCGGCCATTTAGTATGCTGTATCAAGGCCAACAACTGTGGCAAGTTTGAAAAAAATTG
>NW_023461622.1:0-24410 GCF_013731165.1 Rhagoletis pomonella
AAAAAAATAAAATACTACTTTTCAATAAATAAACACCAAAATTATTAAATATAATTTAATTTTTTTTTTATTAAATATTTATGTAGATAGTTTATTTTTACTTTTTATTAGTAATTTCTTTTTTCCAATCCAATGCACTTGCACGACAATTTTCACATAGCCAAAATTACAAATACAAAATACAAATACAACATCAATACACGAGTAGTACATAAGTAAATAGACGAATAGGAGTTATGCAAATATAGAAATACCAATATGAATGGGATAAAAAAATAAACATATAGTGATTACAACAAACTAAATGCGATACAACTAAAATGTAAGAATTACAGAATGCACGATATTTGTTGAACAGAATTTATGTGTGAATTTTTATTCTATGCAACTTTTTTGAATAAACATAATTTTTTTTTAATGAAATAGGTCAAAAATTAAACCACAAATATAAACGTAAAGAAATATAAAATAGATTTTTTTCACTCACTGGAAGAGCCTCCGCCAGCGCCCGGTGGCGGATATGAGAACCAAAATTGATGTGCCAGTTTGGTGGGGGGTGCCCTGAGGGCTATCTGCAATATGAAAGTAAATAATATATATTAGATAAACATAAATATCGAGAAAATATCAAGAGAGCACTAAAAAATATATTGAAATAAATATTTATTTTGGTATTTATACACGTACATACAGGCATCCATATGTATCGTATGTATGGACAGTGGCGGGCAAGTAAATTGGGAAGTGGCATTTTAAAAAGTCTTGCCTATATTTGGTGTAATATTTAATATTTTTTCACGAAACTAAAGCTCACTATCTAACAAAAGTCATGTAAGCTCAAATTTAAAACTTTGTATCCAGTTTCATCAAACTTAAAAAAAATTAGCATGCAGTTTAGTAGCTGATTAAATTTCATTATCATAAAAAGCAATTTTGTAGTAGCTTCATCCCGTACAGATAAAAAATGTTAACTTCAAAAATTAAAACGTTGTTTCACAGGCCGAGCTCTTTAAATTGCAAATCTCATTTTCGAAATTCGAAAGAACCGTGCAGATCTGATGAGCTTCATAAAAAATACCTTCGCGCATTATATATCGTCACTAGACACCAATAAAGGCGCGAGCTTAAAAATTTACCGCGAAAAAAGACGCACAAAAAAAAAACTTCAGCGAAGAAAGACTCTTAACATAGTTGCCGGCGAAGAAAGACGCGTAAACTTATTTCAGCGGTCAACTATGTTTGCGGGAGTGGCAGTATTAAAATTCCTCAAAGAGTTTTTGGGGGCTGATGGTGAAGTGACAGTCATTGGCCTGGTATAAATCTATGTTTACACGTCTTTCTTCGCCATCAAAATACTAGCGCGCCTTTATTCGATGTACATACATATGTAGTTAGATAGATATGACTTTTCGAATAGGTGGCAACCCTAATCTAAATATTTTCAAATCAAACATTTCACACTTATTCTTTAATATATCATATATGTACATATCTTAGGTTTAAGTTTACTAAATTCGACTTTTCAAATAGGTGGCAAGCTCTTTCAAACTTGTTTTCACGCTCACATCTTCCTAAATCTCTTATATCCGACATTTGGATGCATATTTCAGCTAACTAATGAATTCAGTTGAACTTGATTTTTCAAATAGGTGGCAACCCTCCAGAATATAGTATCGAATAAAGCCTTTTGAAAGGCTTTATACCCATATTTTAATAATTCATTTAACATAGTAAGTAATTTGAATTTACCTTTTTAAACTGATGTCAAACATTTTCAAATATCTCAAAAATATTCTAAATATTCAACAGGTGTCAACCCTCTTTCAAATCTTTTTCATCTGGCACCCAAATTTCGAGACATATCTCAATTACCTATTTACCCTAGTTTAAACTGAATTCAAAATAGTTAAAACTTTGCGTCCCTATTTATTTTCCCGCCGCAGTACATATGTACATATATGTATGAATACATATAGAAACAATATTTTTAATTTGCTAAACCCTCACGCAAATAACATTGTTGACCGCCGCTGGAAAGTCCATGCTAGCATAACACTCAATATTTCAATATTTCATATCTTTCACGAGGGCTATTTGATAAGTCAGGCTTCTTGTCTTCCAAATAGTAGGTTTTGACAAGGATCCAAATGGTCATTTGTTTCAGTGATAGCCTATTAATTCCACCCAAATATCCTAATGAACGGAGGGCTCTGAACGGAAAGTTAAAAAATTACTGATTTATCAAACCGTCCTCGTAAATGCATACACATATGTTTTCATTTATTTATAATTTTATTTTTTTTTTATGTCAGCACAAGCAATCACAATAAAGTACTAAAAAAAAAACACAACCTCAATTGCAATAGCAACAACGCAATAGAGGTGTAAGTAGCAACTACAAAATTCACAGACCCATCATCGACCAATCCTGAGAGTGTCAGCCCGTTATTGTTAGTGGATTCTGCTACACACATTCGCTCGTCCGTTTGGCTGACTACTCTAGCACTCGCACACATTTGAACACTTGCCAAAACTTGGTGATATTAAATTATAAATTTCATACCATTTGAATGAGTCAAATGGAGATGGGACGATTGTGAATTCAAAGGCAGCACCAAACCACTCGCTGTAGTGTTGTTTCAAGGGAGGTTTTTTTTAACAACAAAATTATATTGAATGATAATCCATTTTTGCCTATTGGCATAAAATTACTTATTATTTTGAGATCTAGGTTTCCTAAGAAGAAATAATATTATTATTATTAATAGGGGTAATTTTGGTAAACTGGAAGTTGTTACTCGGTAATTTTATCAACTGGGAACGTTCTTTTCAGCTTACTTTTGTTAGTCGTAGTTTTTTCCTTTAAAATATATACTTCAATAGCTACAGAAGCTAACTTACTCAAAAATAATAAATTGCAATTTTGGCTAAACGAGAAATAATATTCTTAAAAATTTTAGAAATATGGGCGTGGTAGTGCCCACTTATCTCTATAACTGTAACTTTCACTGTCCCATTAGCGATTACCTTCCTCTTGCTTGAACAAGTTACAAAGTGCCCCCTTTCTTATGATACAGAAGGGTTCTGGGCACAATAGAAGCCAATGTGTGCAGTAAACCAGAGTATTCAAAAAATGTTCACACCAACAGTGTTCAGCTTATTGTTTATTTATTTTTCATTTATTTAGTTAAGATCGCTATTCCAATTCCCTTAGTTTCGCTTGATATTGAAGTCCGCGCATTTTTCAGCTTTGGAAAATGAATATGCATATATATATATATATTGAATTAATCATATCTTCGAAACTAAAAAGTCCTTTCAATAAATCCTGACGTCAGAGAGAAAAACTAAAAACGCGGATATACTATATTTGGCCCACAGTTTTGTGAATTTTGATTACCTCATGTGTTTCGATCTTTTTTCTTGTTTTTGTCGCACGGTGTAATATGAGGTTATTTTTTGAAAAAAAATAAAATAAAAACTAATTTTATTTACAGAAAACTCAATTTTAGGAGTTAATTTCTTAATATTTTTCTGAAACATTTTGGCGAAAATCTTAACTGAACTTAATTTCATAATTCCGGTAGGAAATCAGTACCTATTTTGCAATGTAGTATGTTGCACCCTAATCTGCATGCATGCATATGTACATATGTATGATTGTGCTATTACTTATTTGCCCGCTGCTCTGTAACCGCCGTGGTCCTGCACAGTTGGCATCATGTTCGGCATCGACAGTTTTATTGTCGCCAGTGCTGGCTAACCAACCGGCAGAATGCCAAAAACCACTTGCTAGCCACTATTTTCTATACTTACTATATATTGTACGTGCGCTGATCTAGCAGCTGTCATGCAATTGCTATTGCTGATTGAACACTTGTGGAATATTCAAACTTTTGGTTACAAAATCGAGAGGCTACGGACTGTAGGGGCGCATCTACTTCATTTATATATAAACACATTTCTGCCTTGGAATTAAAATATTAAATATGCACATGTATATGTACATACGTATATATCGATGCTCCTCTGCAATAATGACACAGCTAAAAATTTCATATTTTTCAGTAGAGCCAATTAAAGATTTTGTGTTTCCTAATTTAGCAATAATAAGTATGTGTGGAAACGTAATTATTCCGCATTATTTGCAATCACTCTGTAGGGGAAAATTAGTAAGCGTTCACGAAAATAACTCCACGCATATTACTGAACAGCGACACAAAACGAAAAATGTCGTCATTTCACATAAAAGTATCACCCACCTATCGACGGTTTTTGACTTATGCCAATGTTCGCGATAAATGTGAGACATGTGCTACTGTTCAGTTTTAAGGGTTGCCTACTTCGATTTTGTGGCAAATGGCAAAACTGCGGATTGGTAACAACTAAGCATATATCGATTTTCCACAGAAAAATGGGTTATTTATAGACCTAATCGGCTATATAACTCAAAAACATGAAGTTGTGCCGTTATTGCAGATGACCTTCGATATATACATATCGCTCCCCAAATCAAAAACAGTCACAACTCAAAATTTAAAAAATTTTTTTCTTTCCCCATAAATCAGTTTAAATGCAATATTTCTACAGTCCCATCGTGTACACGATAACTCGAGCAAAAATTGAGATATCTCAACGAAATTTGGTATGTAGATTTCCAAGGTAGGTTAGTATTGAAAATGGGCGAAATCGGACCGTAGCCACGCCCACTTCCCATACAACGGTAGTTTTCAGAAATACGAAAACTGAGATATTTTAATAACTACTGAAGATTTTCTCCTCAAAATTGATATTTATTATAATTTTAGACGAAAAATAAGAATATTATAAATTTTTGGAAAGTGAGCGTAGCCACGCCCACTTATGGTTACATGTGTATATCTTGGTAGCCGCTCCAACAATTTCCTCCAAACTTAACACAGTTATTGGCCGAAAATTTTTAAAATTGGACAATAACCACGCCCACATCTCATATAACGGTAATTTAGTGGAATGCGAAATCTTCGATAAAACAGTAAATGCTTATTTATTCAAAATTGATGTTTGCATTAATTATTTAGCAAAAAAATTCGTTTATGATACAATTTTGGAAAATGGGCGTGGCACTTAAAAAAGGCTACAATTTTTTACAATAAAACAAAAACATAAGAGGCCAAGGCTATATGCCACATAACTTGCTCAAAAAACCGTAAGAGTTTTGGAAGCAGCGCCGAATAAATAAAGACATGGATGTAGTAATACAAATAATGATTAACTTAATTCGACCGAAACCGAAGCTCCTATACCCGGCTTAGGTATTTGCATTATATAGAAAATGGGCTTGGCTATTGACTGATTTCAAACAATTTCGACATCTTCGCTACTGAGATAAGAGAAAATGTGTGCACCAAACTTGAGAGCGCTCGATTAAACCGTTACTGAAACACGAATATGTATTTTATATAAAGCCGCTAGTGTCACACATTTTTTTATATTTTTTTAAAGAGTATTTTCGTGGAAAAAATATAAATATTTTTCTACCATGAAGGAGCTTCACATAAAAAAGTATTAAACAGTAGGTACCCCTAATAATTTGTTTCATTTTCAATTATTAATCTAGCGTACTTCAACAAAGGTTTACTTTTTTCTTTGTAAAAATTTCAAATTTGCTATTTAATTACAATTTTTTTGTTTAATTTTATCATACCTTTCGTATTCATAGTCAACGATGGCGACGGTAATTGCCTTAACAAGTCATTAGACGAATCGCACATCATAATAATGTATGCTTATTTGTTTGTATGAACGTATAAACAAAAATACATGCACATTCACAGCTTTTCACTTGTCTATAGGTCGGAAGATCCAAGATTCAAATTAATATTTTTATTTCAATTAACAATGCTTTCCAATCGCTAATGAGTCTTTTGTTACAAAAAAAGACCTAAAGTCTGCTAACAAAATTTAATTTCGTACTTATTTGTTTACAAAACAGAATGAAGAACAAATAACGGCACTTTTCACACAACACAAAATTCTTTCGCACACAATAAACGCTTAACACGTACGATTTTTGTTTGCTTTCACTTGCAAGACTATTTATTTTTTTTAGTGATTTTAAAAATGCAATTAAAACCTGAAATGCTCGTTGCTTAGCGTAATTTTTTAGCGAAGTAGCAGCTAAAATGCCCAATTATAATTTTTATTTAAACAAAAATTTTATCAAAAATTTTTTGCCGTTAACTGCCGAACTGTCGTCAGCCGTATTTGCAACTCAATAAAAATATTTAAGCATTTTGCGCGTTCGAACGTTTGAGATGCGTGCGCGCGTCCCCCGGACCGCTTTTTACTTGGCATTTCGGCAGCGCGAATCAATTGGATGTGCGACGATTTTATTTTAATTTTTGAATTTTTCTTCTATTTTATTTTTCGTACCAAAAATACACATTTTCAAAGTGCTTGTTAGTTCAAGGCAGTCGTCCAAAGGTATTGCTGCAGCTTTATGGCTCATTTGTTTTTACTTTCAATGCGCACTCTCTCCGCGCACGGCTTGCTGTCGGCCCCTCGGCTGTCGTTAATTTGTTTACTTTTTGCATAGTTTGAGATATTAAACCTCATAAATTCTGGCAATTGGCTGGTCATTCGGTGTTGCAATGAGTGCGACTGACGTCAAAACAAGTGGCGATTTTTGTGTGTTTTCTACATTTTCATTTAAAATTCATTATCCAAACGAATGAGACGCAAGAAAGGGAGGGTGATGGAAGCGCAATAAATGTGCGAAAATTTCAACTAATGCTAATTTAATTTCAGCTAGTTTCATACAAAAGTTTATTGAAAATAAGAAAAAAACAGGAACCGAACATAACAGTTATTAATGAAAATCGTCATGGAAAAATTCACTATGAAGGACATGTTCTACAAACTAAGTGATACATACAAATCGATTTCTTCTTTCCCGAGACTCAAATTTGAAAACAAATTTTTATTTGCAATTTTTACGCAAAATTAAAAAAAAAATTATTTTTGATTTTTATATTATAAATCCAAAATAACAATTATTTTTGATTTTTATATTACATTTCTTAGATAACAGTTATTGAAGACTTTTATTTATAAAAGTCATCAATAAAAATCAGTCAGTGACGTTTACTTTTAAAAGTCATCAATATAAACTGTGTCGATAGGCTCCTCTGGATCTCATGGCCTCATACTGAGCAATCTTTCCATCGCTTCTTCTGGGCTTTACTTCATTGACGTAATTAACATTGAAGACAGCCAAACCGTTCAATCTCTTCTGAAGCATTATGGTTCTGAGCTAAGTCTTTAGTCGACGCAAAAAAGACAAAAAGACCCTTCAGCGCTGGAATTCGTGTATGGTATACGAAGTAGAATAATATTAGTCGTTCGATATATGTATCTATATCTTTGTCACAAGGTGTGAGGGGCTCGATGGCAGATGGTATCTGAGTACTTGATTAAATTTTCAGCTTCCACTTCCTACCAAAACATTATATGAGACAGTTGATTAGTTCGATTGTTCGATTCGGGCTAAGTTGAGCTTAGGTGAATGTAAACTGAGATTGAAACTTTTCCGGACGTAAATAATACCGCATCTTTAAATCTACTATGGCAACTTCGATTATTGATATGTATGCAGAAACTTTATGGTACCTCTCACAACTTTGAGATGGGGGATTGTTTCGTTAACTTTGGCGACCGCATGCTCTGCCTTTCTTTACTTCAACGTCTATTTTTTCATTTGCCAAAGGTGATATTTCTACTATGAACGAAACAAAAAAAAGGAAATAAAAGATAATGGAAAGAGCGAACTTTTAGCCTCACTTGGTCGAAACGATTATTTAAGTTAAAAGAATGTTAATCTTTGTTCAAATGTTCGATGGAAATGGCCTATAATAAATCAAATAAATGGTTCCAATTTTTGTTGACTTATTGCGAAACCCTATGCGGTAAGAAGGAGAACTTCCCCCTCCAATGGGTCCGAGCCTGTATTGATGTCATAACTGTATGCCCATATTATATGACCCCACGGAATAAAATGGATGGACAAATGCCATTAACGTATCGGGCCCTACGCCCCTAAGAAAAACGTAAACGATATTTTTTTTATTTTTTTTCTTTTTGGTCCAGGAATGCATCTAAATAGAGGCTCTATGAGCTTTTGTATGAAGAGAGAGGACTTTAATGCTTAGTAGACCAAGTTCCAACAGCTTCAAAATTTTAACTATCAACAGTAGCGTCGCCTTGTCTAACGCTCATTTAGTATCAATACTGACGGACCTGCTGCTGTTACCCTAATAATTTTACACAACCATCATTGCTAAAGACATGGCGTGAGTCGACCCTTCTCCCGCGTGTATTTTCCAAACTTTGGTGTTTACCAAGCCTAATACCACGTTGATAAGACCCAAGTAGCTGGTCGACAATTAGTTTTATACTTTCATAAAATATGCACCATATACCGTATATCCGATACAAGCCTTGATGGGCTTGTCTCTTAGTCGTTGTTGTAAAGCTCAACTAGCGGGAGCCCCAAGGAACGACAGACTCCCTGTGAATGCTGTTTATGACCTGACTGTTTGCAGTTGGGTCCAGTGGTTGTTGGATTTTTGTCGGTACCTCGGATGTCCTCTGACGCACCTTGGCAAAGGCTCTGCCGCAAGCAGGTGTCTGTTCAGGTACCCACGTCTGTGGAGCTCTACCAGGAACTGCTTGAACGAAACAGTGTTTTGCTCCCTGATAAGGTGCATTTGGGCCTCGCCCTGTAGGTGGTGTTCAGGTGATATAAGAAGGCACCCAGTGGCTGTCCGGACGATTTGATTGATCGATTTGATGCGTGCCACTTATGAAGTTTTTGCCGCCGCAATTGAGTAGCACATTTGGCAATCCATGGTCTCGGTTCCACCATTTCTAAAACAAAATTTAATTCCACGGCCTGTACAACTGAAGAGGATGCAGCAAAATGTCACCCATAGTGACCAAAAAGATAAACTCATATCCTTGTGATTGCTATCCACTCCCCTTTACATCAAATTATGGCCAACTAACTGGGTTACAAGAATTGTAATTTAAATAACAACTTTGAACTGGAAAAAAATCATCAAGAATAAGAACAGAACCTAATTGAATACCACCCGTTGCAAATGCAATCAACGATGAAGGAAGAAAAGTAAATGGAAAAAATTAGGAACAAAGTTGAACATACGCGTCCTCGTCGAGGGTACACCCAAGTACTGACACCAGGGAAATGGCGATGGTAAAATGTAAAAACCAGGAAAGAGGCTAATAAAAATCATGTTAAAAAGGCAAAGGATTTATGTACAACGCTGCTGAATAGGCCGCGTAGTAGGGCAACAAAGTTGATGATGGCAGGCGGAACAAGTAAAATGTACTAATAGAAAAAACGTGTGAGGTGAAGTGAAAAGATGAGGGCTTATAAAGTGCATGCAGCATGATTGACGGTAACCTAATACACTAACGCTAAATGTGTATGAAAGTGAATGCGGGCCCATAGCGACAGTGTCGCCAGAGTGCAGCGCATGATGTAGAAAAAGTGAAAACGATAAAAATCGAAGCAGCAACATTAAGCATGACAAGGCAAAGGAAATAGACTGTAAAAAAATTAATGTGCATGGGAAGCGGCAGTTGGTTGGCTTGGCAGGCAATGTTTCTGCGAATGCGTACGTACAGTTGGCGTGGTATAGGACTTCACCTATGCATACCTACGTACATAGTATACAAAACATACATACATATTTATGCAACAGATTATTAAGGTCATGTAAGCGGCTGCCAACGCTGTGAAAGTAATGCGACGAATGAGTACTAACGCGTGCTTATATTTTTGTGGTACTTCTATGAGTGTAATCAAAGCGTATAAAGAATGTGTTATTTATACTACATAGTAGTCATCAACATTGCACTTCGCTTATAGAAATGATGTCAAATGGGACAAAGGAAAACATAATAGGGCTATTCGCGATCCGGTGCAAATGGCCTAGCATCATTGCATTGCAAATTTGTATTGCAAATTATTTGCAATACACAAACAAAATACACGCATTTGCATTTGTCATGGCCTGACAAATTTGCAATACCGAAAATCCATAGCATAAAAATGCTATGCATTGCATTCATAAACAAAACCAAAGCTGATGCACAAAAATTGTTTTGCAAAAGCTTTACCATGACAGTTTAATAAAGGTCGCTCACAATCCATGGCATATTTCTGCAATTGCATAAATTTGTCAGCTCTTATGCACCGAATCGCGAATAGCCCTAATGAAATGCGCACATGAAAAGTCGTAATGGCAGCAGTAAAAGTGCCACCCCATCAATTCACTAGCAGACATACTCGTATATATGTGCATACATACATGTGTATCTACAGCTAAAAATATAAATCAATTCCCATTTTATTAGCTTTGCGAAATGTTCGAAATTATAAGAAAACTAGATTGGAATTTCATAAAAAATTAGAGTGGAAGAAGTAAAGAATTTATTATTAACTACCTTAGCAGCCCCGAAAGGTAAACAGAAAATAGCGAATTTTATTTTAAAAAATTTGCTTATTATCTCGATATGTGTTATAATATAAGCAAATTAAGTAAGAATTTTGAAATACAAATTTTGTTTCAACTAAACTGCCCGTTTCTGTATGAAAAAAATTTAGTTCGTAGCTAATATTTTATGCATATAGTATGGAGCAAAAATGTGTCAATGTCGTATGAAACCTGAAAAAAATGCATATGTTTTAAACCTTCTAATACTATTAATCATTGGTCATAAAATTTAATGCGTTATAAAATACATAAATATATGTATGTAATTGCCTCATTTTTAGCGCCAAGCAAAAAAATTATCTGATGTTTTGATTTTTTCCTCTCACTGTCAGGATCGTAAAAGCTCTTGTTTATTTACTTTTAAATACCTCTCAAATTGATTTTAATATTTGCTTTCTTAGTGTGTGAGTTACATTTTAATAATTATTTTTATAAGTAGTAATTATTTTCAAACATACGACTGAGTAAAAGTAAATGGGGTGTTCCATACCAAAACGGACGGGGGTTTGATTTGTTTAAAATTTTTAGGGTTGATGCATAAACGTAAATAATAATTGCTTAATACATTTTTAAAAAATTTACAGCACAAAAACAAAAACAAATCAATTTAATAGTTTTCTAAATATCTCGAAAACGGGGCGAGGAATACATTTAAAAAAAAAATCACACATACACACATCAAAATTCTCTATATAAATAAATATTTTAAAATGAAATTTTCTTGGTACATTTTCCACATACAAATTTTTGGTTAAAAAAAATTCGTTTTTGAAAATATACCATCTCAAAAAATTTAAAAAAATCACAATGGTAGCTCTGAGTATTGCGCAATATTTAAGTATGGTATTATGGGATGCACTCTACAATAATTTGGGTTATGAATTTTTTTTACACAGAAGTTGAGTAAAATGAGTACATTACAAATTTACAAATTTTTAAAATATTCTTTAGAATTTTTTTGATTATTCGGTTTTGCAGCTCATTAAATTTTATTTTAACAAAGTGCAGGTTTTAACCGATTGCAAAACCGGCATTAATTTTATTTTTTTTTTGATTTTCTTTGAACTGTTTGAACTGTTTTGCTCATTTCCTTCCATAAAAAAAAAGTGCAAAAAGCCGTCAGCATAAAAAATATTAAAAATCAACGCAATTTTGCAGTAGCTTAAAACTAGCACTTTGTGATACTAAAATTTAATGAGCTACAAAATTGCATACTCAAAAAAAATTTAAAAAGTTTAAAAAAGTTTACTTAAATATTGCGCAATACTCAGAACTACCATTGTGATTTTGTTCAATTTTTTTTTGATGGCATATTTTCAAAAACTTTTTTTTTTTAAATTTCTATGTGAAAATTTTTTCAAGAAAAAAGTTTAAAAATATTTCTTTTCATAGAGAATTTTGATGTGTGTATGTGTGATATTTTTTTCAAATATTTGCACTACCCCGTTCTCGAGATATTTGGAAAACGATTAATTCGATTTGTTTTTGTTTTAGCGCTGTAAATTTTTTTGTAAAGTTTTTAAAATTGTATTAATCAAGCTCAAATTTCATATTTATTTATTATTTATGTTTATTCCTCCACCCCAAAAAATTTTAAACAAATCAAACACATGAAGTGTGTACCCCGTCCGTTTTGGTATGGAACACCCCATATAAGTACATTGCATATCTATATGTACCTAAGTGTTTATGTACCAACGCTTTTTATTTCATATCAGTATTAAGAAACTATATTTTATTAAGCTTAAACCGAAAAAAATTTATTAAAATTTGGCAAGTTGGAAAATATTTATAAAGCGCTTTCAAAAATAATTTAAGTTGAAAGATATTCCGGTTGCAAATACTCACTTAAATTGATTTACATATAACAAATTTAACTCTACTCGCGTACGTATTATTGTAATGATTTTTTGTTTCGAGTTTATGCCAAATGAAAGCTAACAAAAGACTCCATAAACCGTATATACCTCACTTTTCTATAGATGCCTGTTAGTTTCTGAGAAACTAATTAATCATTCCGAATATTTGGTTTTTCTTATGGCAAAGATTTTTGTGTATAAAAAAATGTTACTCATACGCCATGTACTTTCCTGCACCTACATATATCGTACAAAAAATCCTTGCGCATTACCATTCCTCTTTTCTTTATCCATCGATTTTCTATTAGTAGCTTGATTTCATTTTTTTCGGTAACAGAACTGGCTTTGTAGCAAATGAAAAAAATTTATCCAAAATCTGTATTTTTTTTAATTTTTTCCCTATTCAAGTTGAAATGATTAATTAATTTTCAAAAATTATTAGGCCCATCGAAAAGTACTGTATACACAGTGTATGGCGATTTTGTTTGTTTTCATTTGCCACATCTGGTATTAAAATTGTTCAATTAATTCGTAAGATGTGGAACCACTTTTTTTAAGCTGAATAACTTTCTATTAAAAATGATATCTCGAAAACTTATCCATTCCATGGAGTAAATTTATTAATGCGATTTTCGGAATCAACGAGAGTTTCTACATAGGAAAATACAAATTTGTGATCCAGTGTTATTATTCATTCATTTCTTTCCATATTATCTAGTAATGATTAAGGATAGCAGTCTCTTGAAAGTGCACGTTTTTATTTGGCATATTTAAATGGAAATTTTAATTTTTTTCTGCATATTTGTTGCGTATATTTTACAAAAAATGCTTTCGGAAAATACGGAGCTATCCAAATTAACTGAATTAACGAAATTTATAGAGGTATCCAAAGTATATCGAGTTGTCGATTTATATCGAGAGCCTTGAAATGCAAAGTTATCGAAAACTATCGAATATAGTCGAGTTATCGAATTTTGTTGAGTTATCATATTTTGGTGTTGTTGAAATTCATTGAATTATCGATATGTATCAATTTATTGAAATTTATCGCTAACCTAGAATCTATCGGGTCAGTTCTAAGTATTTCAAAGACCTTTAAAGTTATAAAATCTCTGCAAGGGTCTTAAAAACTTAAAAAAACAGTTTAGTTTCGACAGTAACTGGCACCCCTAGTATTTCATTTAATTGAGTATGAGTTTTTCGCATGTGGTAACCCTCTTTAAAAATATTTACGGAATGCACATTTCATAATTTATGGGTCGATTGCGAATGGCAACCGAACTTCAGTTGGGTTGCCAGTGGCTGCATTGGTATTACAGATGGCAGCTGGTAACTGAAAGCTGGCAACTGAGTTGTTATATGGCAACTGAGTTGTTATATGGCAACTGCATTTGTAGGGTTGCCGCGGAAAATTGTATTGAGACGATTTATTCCTCTTTCTGTTTCTCCAGCTTACTTTCTTCATCTTTAGCACTTAACTGTAACAAAATATGTTGATAATTATTTTTTGGTTTAAAAAACGTTTGAATTAATAAGTATTACATATTTAAGCAAAAGACACTGTTCCCATTATCGCCGCTGCTGTTTAAAAAAAATATAACGAGTAAAAGTTGGCGAAGATTTTGCGCTTTTTGTAACTAATTGTTAAATTTTCAAGAAAACGCGTGCGGGTCTATGAACATGTACGATACACGGCGTATAAGTAACGTTCCTTTCTGGTCATAACATGCATACATAGTATAAACGAGAATTTCGAAAACTTCTGAACGGATTTGGACGAGACTTTCTCTAATATATTCTGTATCGACAGGATAGGGACCTTTGATATTTAGAATTTCCAAAGGGTTGCCACCACTTTAAAAAAATATAACATCCGCACCGTTCGTTGGATTTCAATAAATTAGGTGGCAAATGGAACGGATTGGCCTCTAGAAAAGCATTAATGTAGGGTTTCCAACTGTTAAGAAAATTACTATATTCAATCTTAATAAGCGAAGGTATCAGTTCTGCACCGTCACTGTCAAGGTATTTTAAGACTTAGTCTCTAGATGTGCAATAGTGTATTATTTTTTCGAGTAGGGTTGCCAACTGTTTCAAAATTATAAGATAAGTTTGTTGGATAACAAAATGATATACCAAATGAAAGGTCATAGCCTTCTTTACATTTTATAAAGCAAAGTCGGGATTTTTCGACCACGCTAATCTCGAAAATTAGTTCACGAATTCGGGCGAGATTTTGTTTAATATAATCTGTATCGACAGGAGTATTGTCTTTAGTACTTAGGAATTCTATAGGGTTTCCCCCTGTCTAAAAAATTATAAGATGCCTTTATTGAATTACCAAACGTAGGATGTCAACTGAAAGGGCTTGGCCTCTAGATGTTCAGTAAGGTATTATTTTTTGACTAGGGTTACCACCTGTACGAAAAGTTATGAGATATTCCCCGTTCGTTGGACTTAGAATGAGGTACCAAGTGAAAGGATGTGTTTTCTGGATGTGCAATCTTTTACCTTTTTTGAAAGGCATTTCTTGTTAGCGACCGCAGATTTGTACAGTTCTTTCAATTATAAAAGATTAGGTGCCAATTAAAGAGCTTGGCCTCCAGATGTGCCAACCTGCCACCTGTACAAAAAATTATAAGTTGTGGGAGCTCCGTTGGTCTAAACAGTGATATGTCAATAAAAAGAACTTGGCCTCCAAATGCGCAATAAGGTTTTAATACATTTTGATTTAAATAACAATAAAAAAACAATAAAAAATAAAAACAATAAAATAATTAAATATGTAAATAAAATAATCTAATATCCGATGACTAAGATTTCACTGGAATTAAGGAAAGCTTTTTTCTTTTTCTTTAAGTTGTTGGGTTTTTCTTCCGTTAATTACAATAAAAAATAAAAATAGTACAAGTTTCCAAAAAGTGAGGTCTCTTCTTCTTGTAACCTCCTCATGGTAGATCCTGGATACCGTAAGTTTGGAAATTTTCAGGCTAATAACAGGTTAAGTTTTGAAAGTGTTTTAAAATACATTTATCAATTTTAGTCACAAGAAAAATTTTTTTAAAACGCACCGCTTAAAATTTTTCAATTAAATTCCCATTTTTATTACTTTAAATAATATAAACTAAAATTAATTAGTTAAAAAGATAGCCTTAGTTGATAGATCAGCAACCCTGCTCTAAAATATGTTAGTGTGAAAGCCTGATCAAACACCTTCCGTTTGATACCCATATTGTGATATTAAATATTAAAGAAGTATACACTTTTTTAATAAACGTATTTGCAACTGTTTAGCAAGGTGGCAACCCCACTCCAAAATATTTATTTTATCTCTTCAAACAGTTTTTGTTTTACTATAGAAATTGAAGTAGGCTGTGGAGATTTTGAATAATTGCAAATTTTCCTGTAGCTGGCAACCCTGTTTTTAATTTTTTTCACAGAAACTTTCTGCAGAAAATACCAAGTAGAATGGGAGAAAGGAGAATAAATCCGTTGAGTTGTTGACACCTTTAAGGCTGTTAAAACTTAAAAAAAAATTCAAAATACGTGCCCTCTCTGATTTTTTATAATTTTTGGACACCTGGTACTTTTCAATATGCCACAGATTAGATAATAAGCTATACCATAAAAATATATTCTTTCCGATTTTTCACTGTTAATTAGTCAAGCAACAATTTTGGCGACTTTTTCTGTCTTCTGGCACACTGTGCAGTATTAAACAAAATGACCCGAAACCCATATGAGTAAGTTTGTAGCCACAAAAGTGTGAAAATGCTTGTAATCCTTTTACCATTTAATGCATGAGCGAAAACGAAGCGACGGCTCACAAAGCACTGAATGAAAATACTCATTTGCATGTGATTGTAAAGTACATTTTTCAAATAAGAAATAAAAGAAACTACGAAATCCAACCAACTCACTGTGAAAGTAAGCAGTCATGGTCGCTTTTATGGCGTTGTAAAATAAAGGGAAAAAATAATGGCATAGAGCAGAGCATGAAGAGATAAATATTTGATGAGGTGTCAAAGCAGATAGAGACATAAAATCATGTCCATAGACGAATGTGTATGTACGTATTAATGTATATTGGGGCGGGTCAATTTTTTTTACTATGTGCGTATAGCATTGGAGTGCTCTACGTGTAATTTGAGCAAATTTTTTTTTTTTGCCAAATTGCGAAAATATATTTCGGAGAAAATGCGACAATTCGCGCCCTGTGGTAAAATTAAAAAAAAACTCATAAATCCAAAAATGGATTCCTCATATCAAAAGGCATATTTTTGTACAAAATATAAGCACTTCTTTACGACACTACAGCAAAATGCTACGAAACCTCTTTCCGCAATTTGGCATACTTCCAACTGATATTAGTCCCATCCTTTGGTGCTATAAGCGCATAGTCGAAATAATATCCCATACAAATTGACCCGTCCTAATGTATGTATATGCTAACAAGCCTTTTATGCGCTTCCATCGCAACTATGTGTGGGTGCTTCCACATTTGCTTACAGTCAACCGGGTGTTATCACCCTCGAAGAACCTTTTTTAATGCCACCATAAATGTACGACCTATTCATTCATTGCAGACGTCCCTTACAAGATGTCATCTAGCTAATGAAGATATACTTGGTTACATTTACATATATGCCCAACCGCATACATATGTACATATACATATGTATTGTATGTAGTATGACAAATGACCCAAAAAAGGATATCCTGTAAATTGACGCACATGAAAAAAGACTATTGCATTAGTATTTTACTTCTTTCATTCGCAAAACGTAGAAATTGTAGAGAATTCGTGGAATACCATTGCGGCAAAAAGAGTGACCTAGATTCATATATACATACATATGTATGTATGTACGAAGATTTTGAAAATTCTCCATAATCATGAGCTTTGTCTTAGCTGCTTTTAAAGTTATTCTATTTTCTTTAGGAAAATGTTGTACTGTGAAAATTATTTAGTATTCATTTTTCAATGTATTTACTATTTCAAAGAAAGTATTATCTTTCAGAATAACTATTGCCAAAAAGTACTACTTTGATGAACAAAATTCATACTCTACCAATTTTTTAATATTTCCGTCCTCTTAGATGACGGACAAATATGACAAGGGCAAGATCTATAGCCCTGTTCACGTGGGCAATGGGTATCAGGCAATGTGGAAAAAACTGTGGAAGGAGAAAATCGCAGAAGGAGAGAAGTAACTGACAAAGTTTTTTTGGTCTCGACCCAACCACCAAACGGTTGGAGTGCCATGTAAAAAGGAACGGATTTTAAGAGCTTACTTGGAGAAGGTTTTGGGGCATAAAAATTATTAGTTTTGGTGAGTGCTAAAAGCATCCAAAGTGTATATTTGAGAGCTTTGAATCTTTTTATGAAGAAATGTTAAGCGCAGAAAAATGTTTTGTTTCATGGCAGCTGAATTTGAAATTTATATACATAATTCATCTTCCTGCTGAAGGAGCTAATAAATGTAGGTCAAATACATATATATTTATGAGATAGGCATCTGTGATGGATCAAGCGGGAATATTTAATAGACATCTATGTCGGATATATAGGGAAAAAAGAGACTTCATCGCCGAATAGTGTCGCTACTTTTGGGCGATTGAAATTCTAGGTAGGGCAAAGAGGCATATTTAATCACACCGTCGGAAAATTCAGACTTCGCCGGAGCCCTCAACATAGTAGTCTGCCACATGAGGTTCCAGCAAAAAAAAGATCCGCCAAGCTACGATAGGTACCTGTCTGTATCCATCTTGAAAAACGAGAAACAAAGCTATTCGATCATGTTATGGTAGACGGAAGGCGCGCTTCCAGTTTTTCGGAGGCATGTACGAGATATGTCCGTCCAACAATGCTAGGAGAGCTCAACGCCTAAGAGCTGTAATCCCAACAGACGGACAAATGCAAATGCCCAATCGTCAGACTCGGATTTTATCCATTGGAAACACTAAACAATTTTTTCCTGGATTTCCGTCTTGCAAACTTCTCAACAGTGTTGGAAGTATTAATATTATTCGACAGAGCTGTGCAGCGGTTTTCTGACTGACTACGCCAGTAATTTTATTATCAGTTCGATTAAACGCGTTGGCAATGAAGAGAGGATACGGAGTTTGAATTCTCCAAAGCTGCGGAAGATCTTTAAGCAAAATTTAGGTGCCCAGCTTACGATGTATCATTCATTACTGTGAGTAATTATTCCACACAAGGATTCTGCTACAATTTACACATATGGCTCCAAATTGGACCTCACATGAGAAGTGAATTATAACCCGTAGGAGCTTTCACTCACCCACAGTTCTCGGCTGCTGGATCTCTGCACCGTCTTTCCAGCCGAACTGCAACGAAGCGGCAATGTGGCTTATCGACTCTAAACTCTCTCGGATAGTCAGGCAACTATTAACGATAAATCCACATCTAAGATAAGTCATGGAGTGTAGACATATTTTGAAGAAACTGGAAAAAGTGCACAACACAAATTTAGAATGGTGCGAGGCCACAAAGGTATATTAGGCAATTTTATAGCAGAGAGCCAGATGAGAAAGGCAATGTCCTTCTTTATTCCACTATCATCGTGTCACCATTGGCTGGAAAGTAACTTTATCGAGCAATCCGTGTAGCTAGTGTGCGACACATCTGGCCTAAATTAGATGGGAGAAGATCAAGCTCACTCTTCCTACTGGAGAGAAAACTGTATCGGTATATACAAAATCGGGATTATATATAAGCGCCACTGCTTTATAGGGATGTATATCAACAGATTGGGTCTACAGTCGAACAACTTATTTCGTAGTTCCTACGATGTGGAAGCAATTGAAAGTATGGAGCTGTAGTTATGTGACTGCCCGCAATGCCGCAGGCCCGCTGACTCTCTGTAACCTACAATTGGCCTTAAATTTTTGTGAAATGGTACCAATTCGTGCAGCTTATTACATTTTCAAGTAAAAATGCGAATCTTTTCGAAGTACTGAACATATTTTCCCTAAACCGCGCTAAATTTTAGACATTTAAGCATCTATACATACATGCATGTGTAAATATCATTATATACTCTGTTAGGTTTTTCGAATGATAAATTCGTACGCACCTGCATTTATACATAAAATTGTCAGCTCAACACAAGAGCTGCTATGCATCCAGTAACACAGAAGAGAGTTCATATGTGTATATTCCTACGATAGCAGCTCGCTCATTACCAAACCGGTACTATGACAGAAGCGCTACCAAACAATGCAACAAATTTGGCGCTGCACATAAAATAGAGTCAAAAGCTACGAACAATTTTGAGTGTTTGCACAGAAATTGTTTATGTAGCCCCAGTTTCGTAAACAAAAGTGTCACGTTCAAAGACAATGCCAAACAAAAGCATCACATTAAAATTGCACGCCTCCTGCATACATACATATATATCGGTGGTCACAAGCAATAACCACCCAAGTCGAAAAAACTGAATTCGAGAAAAAATGTTTTAAACATTTCGATTGTAATGCTAACCTTATGGGCAAACCAAAATTTGTTCGTCTATAACTTTTTAAATAACCTAGCTGGCGAGATGGGGATTTCACATACACATGGAATAGTAGTTGCAGAATACGATAGCATACATAACTCAATTCTTTCTTAAGTCGACTTAGGCGGTTATTGCTTATGACCACAGATTTATACGTACGTGTGTATGCATGTGCTTGATTATGTCAGCTCCCTGTAGAAAAAAATTATCAATTGATAAAAAAACTACAGTTAGATTTTTTTTTGGGGATATCGATAAATAACTAAATTTTAATTAGCTATGACAAAACTAAGTTTAAGTAAGTTGTAAAGTCATGCAGGAGTCATGCAGACGTTTCCGGGAGTTGGTTTTCTCTAAAAATATTCTCATACAAAAATTACTTTCAATACACTTTTTTCTGCACTTCACAGACGCTTTCTCGAATTTAGGACAAATAAAATAAAGACCGAAGTTTTATATTATCATTTTTATGTTATGTGTAATATGCAATGTTAAATAAATAAAAATGTAAAAAATTTAAGAAAATCTTTTTTATTTATATTTTAAGTCCAAAAGTAGGCAACTAATGCAGAGGAAACCAAAAAACTCAAAAGTGGTTAGTTACGGCCGAAGAAAATAATTAATAAAGATGTGCAACTAGTTTCCTGCAGGGGCTATTATAACTGACACACATGCACGCATGTTTCGGGAACAAAAACCATTTAACAAAGAAGTGAAAATGTTCAGCGCGGCAAAGCATTCAAACGATAAAGCGTAAAAACAATTACGACAATACACAGCTGCTATGCATGCGACATTTGCATGTTTGTTGGGCGACAATATTGTATAGTGGCAGACACATTAAGTGACAAGGCGAAATCACAAAATGACAGCAAGTGTCATTTGTTGGATATGTTGAAGGATACAATACGTTTTTACTCGGTTCACGATTGGAGCGTCAGCGATTCCATTGAATTATTATAGCTCTATGTTGAACTTTGATACTGGTGTGGCTACATTTTTTCAATTAAATTATTACCCCTTTCAATTGACCAATAGGGAAGCGCACATCTTTATACATGAACATAGGAAATATTTTCAGGTTTAAAGATGCCAATTAATCTTCTTTCATATCTTTGAATTTTCTTTATGAAGATGCATCTGTGAGCAAATTAAGAAATTATGAAAAAAACATTTCCAAAAGATTTTCACTCAAGTCTTGAAGCATTACCCATACGACCGGTTGACCCACTTTTTATTAATGATATACACAGGCTCGCTGAAAAAACATTATAAATACAAGTTGTCCTTGACCACCCGTCCACCCCTTCTAAAATGGAGGAAAATGTTGTTTATTGAAAAACGCTAAAATATGAACTCTATATTTTCGTCGTATTACCGAATTCCGGATCGATTGGAAGTCAATTTTTTTTAAATAAGATATTCATGACTTTACCACAGATTCTCAATCTGCGGACAAAAATATGTAACTTTTGTTGGAAATTTTTTTATCGAAAGTGCCTTTTTCAATCTCTAAATGACCTTTGACTCGTCCTGGATTTATAAAATGGACGAAATGATGGTTTTCATTGGAAAACGAAAAACTGTGAATCACCATGTCGGAGATGCTATTACCGAATTCCGGTTTCTATCCCGCCATTTAAGGTCTGAATACTAATGTAGATACCTGGGATTAAGTTGAAGGATCCCCTGTACCCAGAAATATTGTCTGGGATTTTTACCTGAACTTGCAACAGATCATATTTCTTTTAACATAGAGTCAGAAAGTTTGCATCTTTCTAATCCCGGGATTATTGGCAAACTACTTGTCTAAGACTTATTTTTATAAAGATTATCGTCAGATATTCCATTGTGGTCGAGTGATTAGAGGTGCGCACTACCACTCGCTGGATTGGAACCCGGGTCCAAGCAATATCAAAAAAATAAATAAAAATTATACCTTACAGAGTCGCTTAGATCTAGCGTCGTGTTTGCTAACACAGGTGTTTTTAGCGTAGCGTGGGGATCTTGTACGTTCTTGTAAAAAGTACCAGTCTGCCTTATTTGGATTGACTTCTCATCCGTTCGTTTGGGTCCAATTCTCGACATCGATTAGATTTACCTACATTGCGTCACACAAAGTTTTCGGAAATTTCCCACTTACAACCAAGTCAAGATCGTCCGCATATGTAATGGCGTCCCTCTCCATGCGAATCAGCAATGGGTTTAAAGCTGATACCCGCAGAAAAGGAGGCAGGACTCCGCCGTGCGATGTGGCTCTACCCCAGAAAGTTCCGCCCGCACAATCCTGCGTTTCCGCATTTGGTCTACGATTGTCACCAACCAGGGGTCGATGCCCAGATCCATTAGTGCCGTGGTAATTGCATACATAGTTTCTTTATACTTAAATGTGCTCTTTGTTGAAAAACTCTCAGATTACCTGAAGAGGTTGAAAATGAGGACCTCATTCTACCACCTTTCTCTGCCGCTAAATAAATCTACGTTCAGATAATATTATTATTATTATATTCTAGATAGAGGTTGGAGAAAATTTTTGTGTATTTCTCCATTTTATTCAGTGTCAGGATTTTTTTTTAGAAAAATTTTTATTTTTTAGCGTATTGCATATCAAACTGAACTCTTTCTCCTCCACGAGGGTTTTTGCCATTTGTAAAAAGTACCTCATACGTATCTACCGCCCTAGTCACGGATCCCATTTGACTCGAGCACGTCATAAAAAATGCTTAATTTTTTAAATTTTAATATAGCTAATGACCTTTTAATTGGCTCCTTCAGCCAAGCTTTTGAATTTATTGTTCCAAAAACCGACTAAATACACCGTGCGATAGTAAATTTTACGCACAAAAAAATTAACATATTCGCGGAACTATGGACAAAATATGGTAAAAGTGCGTATTTAGGTTTTCTCCCTGACGTCAGAATTTTTCTTTAAAGTTCTTTAAAATTTCCAAAATATTATTGCTTAAAAATATTATTTTAAAATTTCAGGGCAATGCAGAATAAAAATGTCGGTATTAACCAAGACATATCAAACAGGTAGTAGCATTAGAGCAAAAACAACATTTGCGTGTATTTTGTTGTTGCTTCTGGTATCGAAAGTGTCAAAAACTGTTCTGATTTTTTTTCTTTTAAATCAAAGGGTGCCATGTGAAATACAAAAAAAAAATAAAAATTTTATATATAAATTGGATAAAATAAAAATTGTTGCAAATTAATTTCTTAGTAAATTTGTTTGCTTCTCGAAGCAAGGCCCAGTAATCAGCAGTTGTGCTGCTGAGTTGGACGAACGTTCCAAAAGCTGCTATTCAATAGATTGTTTTTTTAAGGAAAAAGGTTTCTCATGCAAATATATTTTAACAATTTAAAATTTTTGTCAGAAGAAATTTACAATTTTTGACATTTTCGAGACCAAACGATTTTAAAAGAAATCAAATCAGCTGCTCTGCTGATACCACCTATTCAATGTGCCTTGGTATCAACCATGATACAAAAAAGAAGGTAGTTCCATTTAATGACATTGGTTGTTGTTGTTAACCATTTGACTTTTAATAAAATTATGACATTTCATCAAATTCATGCTACCTGATCACTAGAAAAAATATTTTTTTGAAAGCAGAAGATTTTATCTGTACATTCAAAGATGTGGAATATGATGGGCGCTAAAATTATACCGCCTACATAATTTCGAAAATGGGGTTGATGACTAGGGTTCAGAACGCATGAGGAAAGTGATCAAAATTATACTTACATATCGTCGTTTATACTACGTTCAAATTGGCCCCGTTTAACTTGTTAAATGAAAAAGAGCTTTTTGGAAAACACAATCGTCCACATTGAACATTTGGAGTTAACCTTGACGGTTGTTTGATTACCAATAACAATTCGAAACAAATATTCAAAATAAAGTCTTTGTGTTTCAATTTGTTTTGTGCGAATGTCTGCTTCTTGATGTTAACGCATACGGATAACTTAGAGACTTCAAAATGTTAAGTTCGTATACACTATTTATCTCTGCGTACGATGAGACCTCATGGGAAATAACTAATTACCGCCTGGGGCTCTTTTTAGACAGGCAGACATGCATACAATTATGATATTTTTTGATAATTTTTAATTTTTAATAATTTCCTGAATATAAATTTTTTGAACGTTGGCGTGTCAAATGAAAGCTTTGGGTCTTTCTGATTGGCCGGAGCAGAAAGCTTTCTGATACAACTCTGCGCTGAACTGGTTTTCAAACGAGTTAAAGATTTAACCGGTTAAATTTTCCAACAACAATTGCATGGGATTTAAATAGTTTATGAACTTCTTTTGTTCATTTAACTGGTTCAAGCCCATTTAACATGTTTAGCTCGTCAATTTGAACGTAGTATTAGAGTACAAAACCGCGTATCGTCGTTCTGCAAAACCGCGTAACTGACATTTTTTGCCAAAAATTGGATTTTCTCACACAAGCTCTTGGCTCGAGC
>NW_023461623.1:0-24409 GCF_013731165.1 Rhagoletis pomonella
TACGCAGAAAGAAGTTCTGCGCAAAAATACTTCCGGTCCCCTTTTCCGGCAACACAGAAAGGAGAGTTCTACTTAGTAAGGGTTATAATCACTAAGCGCGGCCGAAGGCCTCCTACGCAGAAAGAAGTTCTGCGCAAAAGTACTTCCGGCCCCCTTTTCCGGCAACACAGAAAGGAGAATTCTACTTAGTAAGGGTTATAATCCCTAAGCGCGGCCGAAGGCCGCCTACTCAGAGAGAAGTTCGTTTTCATGTATGCACTATTTCGGTTTTTGTCATATGCATTACTTCGGTTTTGAGTCGAAACTGTGCATGTATGCATTACTTCGGTTTTTGTCATATGCATTATTTCGGTTTTGAACCGAAACTGTGCATGTATGCATTACTTCGTTTTTCTCATATGCGTTATTTCGGTTTTCAAACGAAAGTGTGCATGTATGCATTATTTCGGGTTTTTCATATGCATTATTTCGGTTTTCAACCGAAACTGTGCATATATGCATTATTTCGGTTTTTTTCATATGCATTATTTCGGTTTTCAAACGAAAGAGTGCATATGCATAATTTTGGTTTTTCTAATATGCATTATTGCGGTTTTCAACCGGAACTGTGCATATATGCATTATTTCGGTTTTTTTCATATGCATTATTTCGGTTTTCAACCGAAACTGTGCATATATGCATTATTTCGGTTTTTTTCGTATGCATTATTTCGGTTTTTTTCATATGCATTATTTCGTATGCACAGTTTCCATATGCACAATTTCAGGGTGCCCTGGAAGAGGCTGGTAGATGTGGCTAGTTTTCAGGGCGACGATGCCAATTTCATCTGATTCAATGTGTCTGATTGAAAAAGTTGCACGAGAGCCGTCTGGTTTCAAACGGCGCGGAGAGGTCCTTCCAAATTTTTTGCGGAGCTTAATGTTGTACTCAACGTCACTCTACATAGCCGTATTAGTTTTGCGGGAATACCAAATTTAGACATGGTGTCCTACAGGCAGCTTAATTAAAATTGAAAAAAATATGGTGTGTGTCGATTTGCTTATCTACTTGGTATCTTCCCCCAGGATTCGACATGCTTTTACCGTCTGGCCTATGGTAGATTTTCAAGGTTTGAAGGCACACTGATAAGATCTAATTCATTAAATTTATGAAGGGCTTCAGTCTTTCAGTGCTAAGGGCCGTTTTATCCAGTAACCTTTAATTTAAAGCTCACTTTATATGTAAAGGTTGCTTTAAAATATATATCTATGTTTAAAGTAAAGCATTTCTATTATCGGTTTTTTTGACGTATGTATGTTTATTGGTTGTGAAAACCAACTTAAAACCGTCAATGAAATGCTTTACTTTATACACAATCATAAATTTTAATGTAACCTTTCAATATAAAGTGAGCTTTAAAGTTAAAGGTTACTTAAGAAAACGGCGCTAAGAAGGCCGATTCCTTGGTAGTTGGCGCGTAATATCGTACGGAAGGACACAAACGGGCCAGTCCTCAAAGCATGCAAAGGAAGTCTATTTCTAAGATAAAATGGCCATTTAAAATTGGCGTCAGTTTACACGAAGGGACTTGCGTGTTTTCTTGAATTCGGCTAAAATCGCTAACTATAAACTTCACTGTAGCGATATGCATGTATTCGTATGTATAAGTACTTATCAGCATACCTTTTTGGCGCTTAATGTAAAAATCATGGCTGAGTCGCTGCATTTTTGGCATTCATATGTACATTTGTATGTAGATAGCCACTTTCTATATTACAAATAGAGACCGATACTGAGTTTTTTTTCGTTTCCTCTTTATCGTTAATTGTAATTATCTATGCATACTTGCCTATTCATTTGTTGTGTATGATCATATAAAAATTCCAACACGTTCCCGCCATCAACATCTTCAGTATAGCGATTGGTTGTGATTTTTTGACATAAATAGTTTATAAAAAATGAATAGTTATAAAAAATGGGCGAATAGTAAGCGGGCGATGCTTTGTGTATGTGTGTTTTAGAAATTTCATATATTTTACTCATTGGGGCCAAAGGCCACGCCTAGTTTCCAAAATTTTGTAAAAATTCAACTTCACGGTGAGAGCTCATTTCAACTATAAATTTTGACCCATTTCGCATCAATTGCTCATGAAATATTCTAGGTTTTGCATATTTGGTCGCTATATCGGAGAGGTGGGCGTGGTTATTTTAAATTTTTACTAAAAATCTACATATGTCTGTAGGCAATCAGAACTTTCTGTGGATCAGCTTCCTTGTGGTATGGTCGTTCTTATGGGTTCGCAGTTACTGTTGCACGACCACACTAAAATCCGACTCTTGCATCCCCGTTCATGAATTCTCGACAAGGTGAGCAATCTATGCGCCAGATGCGATAGATGCGGTAGAACGAGATGGATTTCCGGTTGGAACATTCCGACTTATTCGATTTAATGGCTACCTTAGTTATTAGCGTCAGTTTAAAAGGAAGTGCGGCTGCAAGCATGCTTTTGCCTGTAAAAACATTTGAAGGACTACCATTTAAGGACATCCAACTGGAATGTCCGGTCGCCTAATGGGGAAGGTGTTTCTGCCCGACTGGTTGATGTCCTCGATAGAGTACTGTCAAACATCAGCATCATCCCACACATGTAACGGACGGGGCAAATAAAGAAGTCGATTGGATCTTGCGACGTCTACTATTTAACTATATATTTGCTATGTAAAGGAGGTGTTGGATGTGTGATGGAAGAGAAACTCTGTCGCCGAGTACTGACGCTCATCCCGGTGGATGAGATTCTCGCCCCAAATCTACATTAAAGCGAGATTCGTTAACATCTTGTTTATTTTCGGCCAAACCCCAAGGAAAACGAAGGACGAGGCGCACTTGAATAGCAATTACGAGCGGTGCACCGTCACGACTTAAAAGTTGTGTTTAGCAATTTCAATGTCAGAGTGGGCGAGGAAAGGATTTTTGGTCCCACCGCCGGAAAGTTCAGTCTCCCCGACGTAACTACCGATAACGGACTGAGGCTAATTGACTTCGCCGCGGCCCATGACAGCCTAGATTCCAATATCAGAATACCTATATCGCTAATTTTCCATCTCGATATCGAAAAACAAGAAACCAAATCGGTCATTTCGTGATAGACGGACTGCACGCTGCCAGTGTTTGGGTGTGCGTACACCAAACATCGACTCGGACCAACATGCGCACATGTCTCTATGCAGCAAACAATGTGCATCCTGAGAAAAAAAAAAAAAGATTCAACGTCGAAAAGCCGTAATCGTAACAGACGGCCGGAATATTTACCGCTTGAGTCTCACATCTGCTCTTCAAAAAACCGATATAAGCATGCAGCGGAACCGCATTCCCCGCACATTACTTATCGCCATCGAAGAATTAGTCGGATTTCAGCGGGCACGGTAAAATGAGGAATATAACGCCTGCGATCGAACGCAACGGTAGCTTTGTGGGACAGTTACAGGGAGCTGAAAATTGAAGCGAGATGTACCTATTTTCCGTAATAAGAAGAAAAATGCCAAAATACGTGAGTGGAAAGAGCTTGCCTGCAATTTTCATTAGAAAGTTAGGCGACCTGGTTCAAAACTAGGTCGTACTGCAGCAAAAACAACCACGACAATCTAGTTACCGGTATCTAGAATATGCTTATGAAGCCACTCCTCAGTCGATGACGACAGAAACGTTGGTCCAACGTCCGACTCTGACGAACCGTGGTTCGATTTCGGGCCTGAAAAAAGCAAACCTGATTTGTTAATGTATGGCGGTGTTAGCCTTCTAAGCATCGGCTACAAGGTCTTCTCGAGCATAATGTATGAAAGGCTAAGGCCCACCATCAACTGTTTGCTACGCCATATCTTGAAAAAGTCGTACTAGAAAGGATTTACACGTATATTCTACATATTTTTTTATTTCAATGCATAAGAAGTTACCAGGATGGCAGAGTTATGAACCGTAACCGCAGGAGTATCGCAGGGGTCCGTGTTACGTCCGACATTATGGAATACAATGTAAGACGGCGTGCAGCGACTACCATTACCGGACGGAGTAAACATTGTTGGGTTTGCGAATGACATCGCGTTATTAGTAGTAGCTAAGCAAATTCAAGAGGTCGAAGCAAAAGTAAACACTGCGATCGATGCGTTATACCTTCCAATCCTCACATCAGCTGAAATACCAAGGAGCGATAATTGATGACAGGCTCAGTTTTGTTCCACACGTAGAATATGTGTCTCAAAAAGCATCAAAGACAAAGAATGGCAGGAGCATAGGGAAAACGGGAAAACTTAACTAGTGGAAAGTGGTCATATACCCTCATCCCTGGTATTAAAAATGGGTGAACTGAAAGATTCGCTAACGCAGTTTTTAACTGGCCATGGCTGCTTCCGGAAGTACTAGAACCACTTTGGCTTGGATGATTCACTCCGGTGTTCAGAATAGAAAGTAGACGAAGATACTGAGCACGTGATATTCGCTTGCCGCGCTTTGCGACAAAAACACAAAGCATAGCTGCGCTATCAAAAGATCTGCTAAGGCCCCAGATAACTTAATCGACGAAATGCTAAGTTCATAGCGAGCTTGGGAAAGAGTATGCGACGTGATGGTCGAGATGCGCCGGGAGCTAAGGCGTGTAGAAAAGATATGTAGAAACCAAACAGTAAGGTAAGCAGAGTTAAAGTGAAATGAACGACGCTGTGCCTAGGAGCGGACAATTGAGAGATTACAAATCAGGGGGGGGGGGGGGGGACGAGGAGGGAGGACCGCCGATGGTAAATAAGAACATAAGGACAGGAACGGACTTACCGATCGACCAAATACTTAACGGTAGTACCGGGCGAATCGGTACTGGACGGTAGGACGTTTAGTTCGGGTTAAACTGCAAAACGTTCTATTTAAGTATGTCAGTTATTATTTCTGGTGCTTAAATGATCTGTCTGTCATCTGTATCTGCTCATGTTAAATGGTAATCTTCATCAGCCAAAGGAAGACAGGTGCAGGTAACAGACCATCTAAGTGCCAAGAGTACTAATTCACATAGACCGTTTTGCTGAGTTACAGACGATATGTAGTTCGAAGCGGAAAATGTCATTAAAAAAATAAAATTAAATAGAAATTGGTGTAGAAAGAAGACGAAACGCGACGTGCTGTTTTTTTGCCTCTAGGTTCCGTGATTTTACGGCAAGTTTATATGTATGTAATGACAACAATCAACAATTGCAACACTTCTTAATAGTATCAAAAAAGTGGGATATAGTTTGAAAAATGCGATATCTCCAACTAAATAAAAAAAAAAAAAACATTTTACAACGTCACTAAAAAATTCGCATTGCAAATTATTCAAGTTATTTTTATATCTTTTTCAATAGAAAGAAATTCGGCTTCTTTTGTTAGCTTTTGATTTTGATGAACTCATCAACCTCAGACCTAAACACTTACTACTTTTAGACACAGCTATTTTTCTAATGACGCCTGATCAGAGTTTTTTTTTTTTAACGGAGAGATGCCCCTTTGAAATTCGCTGCATATATACGAGTATAAATTCATACATACATATATTAACGTATCTGGTTCCGTTTAAGTGGTTTTTAAAACGAGCTTACATGCTTTGAATATATGCACATTAGGGTGCCCCACAGAAAAAAATTACGGGTTTTCCATTTGGAATTATAAAATTTATTAATTTTAAGACTACCGCCAAAATATATTTTATATTAAGAGGTTTACGTGAGCTGGAATGATTAAAAAAAAAACTCAACAAATCTCGTTATATACTTATTTTACTTACAAAAAAATTCGAATTTTGGTGGTATTTTCAAATTGGCTTAGCTCGCGTAAATCTTAAAATTTTTCCGAAATATTTTGGCGGAAGTTTTAAAATATAACAAATTTTACAATTCGCAGAGTGGTGCACCGTAATATATGCATATATACATATATTTAACGAAAATCCACAAACAGGTATCCAAATTTAGCAGTCAATATGCACTTTTGTGATAATCCGCGCAAATGTTGATTGATCCGTTGAAATAATTGACTAGATGCAGCATAGCCGCTTACAAACGGCATGGCATTCCAGCCTAATTTCAGCTATGCCGACATCTTGCCAACTGATCAACAGATTTGAAAAATCCAAGTCGTATTTGAATTGAGCGAACAGGAGCCCACTTGATCCACTATCCACTTGATGGCGATTAATGGTTTTACGCAAGCAATGTTTTTTTATGGAGGTTGAATCGAAAGGAATAAAAACTCTTTAGATTGTAACGCACAGTTAAGTTTTAAAATAAATCCGTCAGTGTTGGAGGCTAATTGGCAACTGATTTAACAGACCCTAAACGACCTCAACACCACACCTTCTCGCCGGCTCAAGAAATTCACTGAAAACATAAAGTAAAAAACCCACAAATTTATTTATTGAAGAAGTTTAAAAATAATTGTTGTGGTAAGTGTTACATACATATGTACATACACGCACATATGCATATGTAAAAAAGCAAGTGGCTTAGTGTGCATGTGACATGTACGTATGCATGCATGTGTGTGTGTGTGTGTATGTGGGTGTCAATGACGTTTGTATGACAGTTACAGGTGAATATATTTGAAAACGGTGGCATGTGGAAATCAGTAAGTAAAATGCAGAATGAAATTTAAACAACTAGTAATGTACGTATGTATGTGTAAAGTGCGGCAGCATGTAACCAAAAGTGGAATAGGCAAAGTATGTAGAAAAGGCATCGAAAAAGCAAAGGGTATTCTGTACACACACCAACTCAAAGCGGGGGCGCTGAAGTAGGCAGGAGGCAACCAATACAATCGAATGCAACCGTACACACACCGTCATACGAAAAGGTCTGCTAAGCAAAGTGCCACACATGCACACACACGTGTATAGTATTTACATACGGGTATGAAGTCAAAAGGCAGTTGGTATTTGTGGGCGCATGTATGCGTGCTTCGGTGCGCGCGCTGCGGTTCCATACAATGGCGCCTGAGCTGAATTTTAATTAAATTCATTTCATTCCGTGTTAAGGCATGAACAATGTACACAGAAAAGTAAATACAATATTTAAAATATACATACATATGTCCAAATCAGCACGTAGTAATTGATATACAAACCACTATACAGTTTGATTATGTATATATGTATGTACGTAGTTGTTGTAACAACGATACTGCAACAATTATAGTGACTGTTAGTATTAAACAACGATTAGCAACCTAACAGTTGGATAAAAGTGCAGGGCAACAAGTGCTTACTGAGCGGCCACAGCGGCGTTAGCACCAACAACCAACAACCAACCTAACAACCCAGCCAACCAACGGAGTCTGCAAGGCGCAGAATTAGTAGTCCCTGTGCGGCGCAGCACCTAATCCTCATAGGGAGGCTACAAAAAAATCCCAAAGGATCACATCCGCTGTAGAAAAGTGCCTTCTCAAAATAAATATATGAAAAAAGTATGCCTATAGGACTCCTTAAGCTTAGTTCAAGGAAGCTCCTTCAAATAGATGGAAAGGCTCCTCTAGTCGCCTATGATTTTTTGAAAATAACTACTTAATCATCCGAAGATAACCTATACAGAGTGTTTCAGGAGTGTTCCGATAATAGTCCGAAGAGGAGGCTTTACGGTATCTCAAAATGTTTCTAATCGAATTTCAGTATAAAGAAAACTTACATTTCGTAGGTAGTCTTTTAATACTATTGACATCTTTTAAATTAATTTTATAAGTAGCAATTCTTTTAAAAAATGCGTCTGAATGAAAGCCTGTACCAACACTTTTTGTTTCATATCAATATCTCATCGTTATATTTCATTTGGCTTAAGCAGAACAAAATTGGATTGAAAATTGGGAAGGTGGAAAATCTTCATTTAACCTTTAAAATGGGATTTATATTTTTCCAATCAATTTTAACGATTATTTTATGATTTATTGTTTTCGATCAAGAATAATCGTTATTTTGGGATCAATATTTTTTCGATCAATTTTATGATTTTTACTTTTCGATCAGGAATAATCGTTATTATGTGATCAATATTTTTTCGATCAATTTTCGAACCTTACTTTTAATTTTTGTTTTTTATTTTCGATTATATTAAAACCGTTATTTTAAGGTTTCATTTTGTAACATTCTAAACACTCAAAAAACGCAGTCTTAAAAATGATAAAAAAAATAAAAATCACAAAATAACGATTAAATTTGGCCGAAAACAAAAATACAAATGTAACAACTTACAATGATCTAAAGGTATTGGCCCAATGCAGGCTTGCTTTGCTTGCCTCGCTTTGAGAACTGTCAAAAGTTATTTGGAATATACTAAAATGTATGAAGGCTGGCCAAATGGCAGCTTTGCTTCACTTGCTTTAAGCGCCTCAAAGTTTCAAATAGGCAAATGTTTTATTTGAAAGCGTTTCGTAGGCTTTTGACAAAAAGGTATGTTCGCGTTCTAAATCAATTCAAACAAACTGCTGCACACTTTTATGTACACAATTTTTTTTACGTAATTAAAAAAAATATATATAATATAAGTTATTCAAAGTTTAATAAAAATGATTGTATGTTTCCATATTTATATTTAACATATCGCTGGCTGAAAAGTTGCTAAGTCCATTTTTACAAATTTTACAGGAACTTTGAATACAACATTTTGCGTGTTTAAAGCAAAGCAAAACTCCATACGAATCAAAAGGATTCGATCTTTATTAAAAGATTTCGTATTATTTTGGCCTTATCGGATTTTCGGGGCCTCTTCTGGACTTAGAAAATTTGCCTTTCATTGAATATAAATAAGAAAAAATAAAACAAGTACATTAATCCTTAATTTCTCTTGCTAGCTAGCGATATTTATGATGTCAAACTACTGGTCAGTCGTCTCTTGAAGAATTGGATTTTTTTTTGTTTTTAATAAATGTACCTATAGTTATATATGTATAATTATTATCATTCCTTTGAAATGCATTCAAATTCGCATGAATTTAAAAATAAATCTGAAAAGATTGTATTTTTTTTTAGTTTTCTAGAATTTTGTGGGAAAATTATTCATAGTGTAAGGGAACAGACCTTAATTTTTTGACTACACAGCTGGTAGCTTTGACAGCGTTCCAAGCCGTCATTTGGCCAAACGAGTTTTTGAAGTAAATCAAAGCAAATTAAAGTAAGTAAGGCGTACAAAGCAAGCCTGCATTGGGCCAGCGCCTTAAAAATAAAAATGTTGATATTTAAGTAACAGGTGTTTTCGGTCCCTGCGGTGTAGTGAAAGATGCAAATGTTAAATTAATTTGAGTCTGATCTTTTAAACACGTGATACCCTCTTCAAAACTTCGCAATAAAGCTTCCTAAAAATCTTTCGTTTGAACAGGGGGCGATCTTCTTTAAATAAGTATTTTTACAGCCTGTTTTGTTTGACATCTATATTGTCATTACCAGGGAACGGATTTTATGGAAATTGCCTTTTTTTCTGCTATCTGTGATTATAGCATTTACAATTTTTTTCTTAAGATTAATAAATATACACATGCCCATGCGGCTTATAGAAGCGCAGGGACCTCTTGCCAAATTGGTGTTGAAAAAATTCAAAGCCGTTTTCTCAGCTAACGTAGGCTTGACAATAAGGGGTGTGTATAAAATTGTAAAAGGCCAGGAAAACGCCCTTATTCCTGATAATATGAACGTTTCAAACGTTCCATATTTAAATTGGGCTCCACTTGTATCAACTTACGTCGAGCGCACATTTAGTACATTCAAGGCTTTTCTTTGCGAAAATCTAATGAAAATGCTGCCAGAAAACTTCAAAATGCATCTTGTGGTTCAATGTTACTACAACTATACAGATTAAAGTTTTGTGAGTTAGAAACTCGAAAGGATAAAATAGTCAAAGAGTCAAAGTACAAATTTTTCATATAATGAAACTAGTTCATAGTTTTTCTCTTTTTACTTGTAATATAAAGATTTCTAAAATAAATATATTTTTTGATTGTTCTTCGTATTTTCTGTCTTTTTTTAGTGCCTTATTTTGCTTTTTTGGCAATACCTTTGTTTTTGCCTTTTCCTGCCTTTTTCACTATTTTATTTTGCCTTTTCCAGCCTATTTCGTTACTTTATTTTGCCTTTTTTATAGGTTTTTAGGTCCTAATAATCCGTTCCCTGGTCATTACTTATTCATTAAAGTAACTGATTCAATTTAATAAAACTTTTAAACAGGTGGCAGCCCCTTTTATAAATATTTTCTTGGCATCATTTTGTAATGTTTCATAGAATTTATTGATTTCTTTGAAGATATTTACGAAACAAAGTTTTCTGATACCTCTTTCGATTAATATCCACATAAATAGTATTACTTTATTTAACTTATAAAAAAATAGAATTTTATAAAAAAATAGAATTTTGACTTTTAAACAACTGGCAGCTCTTTAAGAATATTTTCAAAGCAAAGCTTTTCTTGAACCCCATTTGTGTGCCCGCCGTATTGTAATACTTCATTTAACCTAAATTTTCTTTAAAATATTTTCGCACTAAACGAGAATACTATATAAAATAAAGCTTTTTTAAAATTATCTCGTTTGATACCCATATTAAAATATTTCATTTTACTTGCTAATTAAACTGATTTGCGCGCTTTGGGCAGCTGGCAACCTTCTTAAAGAATAATTTTGTGAAAAATCGTTCCTGAAACGATTTAGTTTCATACCCACATTATTGCGATATTTTACTTGAGGTATAATTTATTGAATTTAAAAATTTTTACAGGTGGCAACCCTCTTAAAATATTTTCGTAAATAGTCTTGATGAAACCCCTTTCGTTTGACACTCACATTTTGGTAATATTTTATTTAACTTTTTAATGAATTGATTTGCAATTTTTGAAAAAGGTGACAACTCTCTTAAAAGTATCCTATATGTGCCGCTTTAATGTGAAAGAGCAACAAACATGCGTAGATTTAACTGAATTAAAATTTTGGTTTAGTCTATGGCATTAACAATCTTACAAACTGGATTAAAAAAAAACCCTTAAAACAAGATAACAAAAAATCACATTGACTCCTTTTTCACTCCATGCTCGGAAAACTCTCTGAACACGCTCCTTCGAGGTATTGCTGTGGTAGTCCTTCTTCATACCATATTCGGAGCGCTCGGAATTTGGCCGGCTGGGAAGTACCTACAGATGCATATGTTCGTAAAAATTTATGTTTGCATACCCGGCATATGTGTGCAACACGAAGCGCGGCATGTTGCAACCAAAGTAGTTGCCACAAATAAGCAGCATATTAAGCACGCATACATATACAGCGTATCATTGTTACCCATGGCTGTTCATATATGTATATGTATTATGTGTATCCCAAAGCCGATCGACTATTTCCGGTGGGTGCGTTTTTGGCTACAATGTCCGCTGACATACATACATATGTACGTATTTATGTACATATTCAAAGGCACATGTAGGCATTACCATATTAGCTCTTAAGTACGTACATTCATACATACGCATACATATACTTCTGCTCTCCTCAACTGCTTTCTTTACAAAAGCCTCTTCGGTATTTTTTCGCTATATCCCTGTGCCTATTGAATTTAGTTCTACAGGTTCACGTTCTAGCTGCACTTGATTGTCTGGAATCCTGCCACTTTACAGTTCTCAACTTTGCTGAAAATGTTGAGTGAAAAAATAAAACTTTATTAAGATAAATTAGCTCTGGAACTGCTTACAAAACATATTAAGCGATAGTGTATACACACATATGTATATTAGGGTGGTTCTTAAACCAGAGGAACGATTTTTTAGTCTCACCTCTTAAATCGGTAATACCACGGCCACAGATATTACATATAATTTTGATCCCGGTTGGAGATGGTTAAGGCGTGTCGCACAGGGGCCAAAACTCAGATTCCTCTAAATTAAAATTATTTATATATTTTATCTAATACCCAAAATCGATACTACAATAGTCGAAGATACCACCAATCGGGGCCAAAATTTTCTATGTGATATCTTTGACTATAATAGCATCGACGAAAACTTTGTTTCCTACATGTAAGGACCACCCTAATGTAACTGTACTGGATTACAGGAAAACTTAAAAATAGCTGATAGGTCTTGAAATGCTTTCGGAAAATGAGAAAAAGGAGATTCTCACGAGGGGAGTGCAATTGGGTTTGGTTGTACAAGTCTGACATCACTCAACAAAAGGAATGTATTTGTCGGGATATGGCTACATGAATGGGGCAGAAGTCAAAGTTGATTAAATCTGCCGTGTGGCGTAGACTATCCACTGAAAAAAAAGTTTATATAAATACGTCAACTAAATATGTTTCTCTCAACACATGATTTGGTTATAATTAGACTATTTGGTGAAGTCTTCGCATTAAGCGGTGCCAGTAATCAGCATCGAAACATTGCCAAAGCCACTTGGGTATCCCCTGATCAAAGATAGAGAAACCAAATAATTCACGTTGTGATACACGAAAGATAGAGTTTCGTTAATCGAACGACCTTAGATTACGATAACAGTAATCTTAAGTTGGAAGTTTTTAAAATTACGAATTCAAAATTAATAGTTATCAGGTTTTCTTAGATTTTGAGAATTACTGCAATCATAATAATTTGGTAACCTTAATCCTTATCGCTCCGTTCTGATCATGACCTTCTTACCTGCGCTAGGCAGCGCGCGCGATGAAAGTTCGAGGTTCGAGAAATTTCGCCCTCGACTTTGCATTTTTTTCTTTCTTAATTTAATTTTCTTTTTATGTTTAGACTTTATTGTTTTAAAAAGAAGGATATGTATTTTTGTATGTCATTTAATTTTAAGGAACTTATTTTGTTTTTTAAATATTTTTTTTTTTAGTTTAATTTTCTATAAATTTTTAGATTTAATTGTTTACAAAAGTGAAATATTTGTTTAAATTTAATTTAAGTTTTAGACACATTTTATTTATTTATATTTTTTGAAATTTAGTTTAGTTTTTGCTAATTTATTTTTTTTTTTAATTTTTAGATTATATTGTTTTAAAAATATAAATATATACATACATTTTTATTTTATGTAATTTTTAGGATCTTATTTTATTTTTTAATTTAACTTACTTTTGATTTTGACATTTTATTTAATATGTAATGTATATGTATGTTTTGGTTTTATTTTTAACCGACTTCCAAAAAAGGAGGAGGTTATCAGTTCGTGGGAATATATTGTTTTTTTATATGTGATATCACATAACTTTAGGCCACGTCAACCGATTTCGATAATTATTTTTGCATCAGAAAGGGAATGTCTGGTTTAGATCAGATCAGTGGATCATGAAATATATATATATATATATATTTTTAGTCGGTTTTTTTTTTGCTAAAAATTACTTGTTTAAATTTAATTTTCTTTTATTTAACCATTTTTATTGCTTTAAAAAGAAAAATGTATGTGATGCTCTAAATTTATTTTATATATTAACCTATGCATGCGTTGGATCCCACATAATTTGGCAATTGCTCAAAAAACGCGCGACGATTGGTGCAGACCATTTCGTAACAAAACTCAGCCGACAACTGTAACTCTTTCAGGGCAATAAGGTACCCGGTACCACAGTACGAGCACAAAGATCCTTTGCA
The DNA here is from genome assembly GCF_013731165.1 of Rhagoletis pomonella. NCBI lineage: Eukaryota > Metazoa > Arthropoda > Insecta > Diptera > Tephritidae > Rhagoletis > Rhagoletis pomonella. Next base: position 13,601 of record NW_023461623.1, read on the forward strand.
ATGATATTCGGATTAAGAAATGCATGGTAGGAAATTTACTAATTCATCAAAATAAATTAATTTTTAACCGACTTCACAAAAAGGAGAATATTATCAATTCGTCGGAATATTTATTTTGTTTAATTTATTTTTTTAATTATGTATGTTATCGCATAACTTTGGACCACGAAAACCGATTTCTTAAATTCTAATTTTTAAAGGAAAGGTGTTACCTCACAGGTGGTCTCATAATAATTTGGTTTAAATCCGATCATCGGATCATGAAGAAATATTAACGATAATTTTTATATGAGAATTGCAGTTGGCTTTGTTTTTTGCTTAAAAATTACTTGTTTGCTTAAAAATTACTTGTTTCAATAAAATAGGTTTTTGGAAAATTTCTCCTTTGTCGCCGCCGCCGCCTTAGTCTACCAATTGCCCCACAAGTTTCTTTATTTCTGCATGCAGGTCGACGCCGATTATGTTACCATACCTGCATCTGTGCTCATTATTAACCAGCTCACGTACCGCTGAGCCACTCGTCTCGCTGGAAAAGTATATTTGTATGTAGCTAAGAGTTGTTGGCCATACGGCATGGTAAATAGTATACCAGTGACGGTAACAGCGTTGACCATTCCTATGTGCCGCTTAGACGCGACTTGGTAAGAACCGTCAATAAGTATGCCGTCCGTCGGCAGAGGAGTGTGTGCGCCAATGGCTGGTATGTCTGCTTGAGCCCAGTATAGCGCTGCCGCTTCATTATTGGCATTTTTCTAAAAGCCAATGTCTAACAGTAGTCAATGGCTAACTGTTTGGGTTTTTCGAACTGAACAATGTACTTACTAGTCTGAGTCTGGTGGTGAGAGCCAAATGATGAGACCGCCGATGAGTGTCTGACGGTTCTGGAAGGCAAACTTTTTCGAATGACTGCTTCAATTTCAATACCCTGCTGGCCAATATACAGGGGCACAGGTCGTTTACCAACACACAAACACGCATGGTAAAGAAGTTATGCGTAGTCACAAGATTCATAATGGTGGATATTTAATTCGATATTTAATGCGATGGCATATCAAAGCGACAAATTGCACGAAATCAACTCCGTATGTATGTACGAGTCTGTAGTCGGGGCTTTTGAAATTTGAATCATTGTAATACACCGTGCGACAGTCAGTTTTACACAAAGAAAAATTATTCTCGCGACATTTTCAATACCTATTTACTCGTGCTCATGAATCAAAAAATATAGGTATGCAATAGTTTTCAATTCTTGACAAATTTTCTCTTTTATTTGGAACTAATCATAACTTTGAAATTTCCAAGTCTTTTCAAAACAAATCCTGCTTGGCTGGTTAGTTAAGTTTTGTCATTTTGATCCTACAAAATTGAACGTATTTAGGAGCAAGCTTCTGTCAGTCATCCCTTGTCAAGTTTGGCGTGGAGACTAACCGGTTTCGGCAATGTGCCATCTTCAGTGCCATTTTCGAGAATAAACTCGTTCCAAAATACATCGTATACAAACCCTGTCGGAAACAACAACATGTATGTTATTACAGGCATTCCTTTTATGACTCGATTGAAAAAAAATTCAAAAAATAGTAATCTTTTTTTTTTTTAATTTCCCCTCAGTTTAATTTCCGTTCGAATATGCTTTTTTAATTTCTATATTAATATGCTATGTATCTCTCGCCACATTTAAATACCATTGCCGTGAATGTATTATATGTCAGTTAACAATACAAAAAATACAAATAATAACAACAAAAGTACATAATAAACAAAAGAGAATAAGTAAAAAAGTGTTTTTTTCCATTAAACGTTTTTTTTGTAGTTTACTTTTATTTTGCCCAAAAATGTCCAATTGAATGTATCGAGCAGCGATCGTTCGCAAGCCTATTGAAACGTGCGCATGAGCAGTATTGATTTTCCGTCAGTCTTGCCGCCAACAACCGCATACAAAATAGTAGGTGAGGAGGGGTCGCGCGGCAGGGCATAAGTGATGGTTCATATTTTGGTTAACGTGTCCCCAAAGCACTTGCGTAGTTGAATAATAATACATACGCATGATCACATAACCATTATATATACATACATACATATGTACATATGGACATATTAATAATTAAATATTTTGTATGACGATCACACTCCAGCGACTTGCGGGAAATATGTTTTAGCGGTTTTATTAAAACTCTGCCTCAAAGGGAAATTGACATTTGGTTTGTAAGCTGAAAGAATTCTTTGAATATAGCCTGCCTATTGGACCAGCTTACGCTTGCATGTACATATGCATAAATGTATGTTTGTGGTAAATCGGTTTGTAGGAGGAAGTGACAGCCTATTATAGTGTGCAAGTTGTAAAATAGATAAAATCTACAAAAATATAATCAGACTATAAATATTCATAATATGTAGTTATGGAAGTATGAATTGCGGCATATTTTATTATTTGGCTATTGAACCGCTATTCGTGCCGGAAGGAGCAAACATTCTTGTTTTCGGTAACAATGCATACAAGTTTTATAAGATAAAAAATGCTTTTCGAAAGAAATTATTTATTACAGAAAACATACATACATACATATGTATAGTCGACCCTAAAGGAATTCAAAGTTTATGTAACGTTTTCAGTGCACTTTTCAGGCTGATTAACGTCCATACTGTTATATTGACATACAACTCCCAAAAGATTTTTCTAATCGTCCGCGTGATTCGCGGAAACTTTATTTATTTACTTTTTATTTCAAAACTCCGCCACATGAAAGATTACTGCATGAGCCGTAGCAGTAAAATTATTATTTAAATCTAGGTAACTTGTCCTAAATGTAGCTAAGTAATTCCGAAGCATGCATCGACGATATTTTTAAAATCTTCAAACACTTCAACGTATTTCAAAATTCTTAAAGATGAGAAGAATGTCAAATGGATGGTCCTTATGGAGGGCAAATATATTGGAGGGATGTTCGTCCTTTAAAAACCACAAAATGATTTCGTTCTTTTCGTTCTGACAAGGGATGATGGAAAATCGTTCCACAATACATCATATTTAATTGTTTATCTTGGTTTTGGATCAACATCACAAGCCACAAAAGAGATTGTGAACATCAAAAGCTAAGAGTATTTATTATTGTATGTTGCATGCTTCGCAAATATCGACAACAAGAAATTCTTGTCAAACTATATGTACATATGAATTAAGTTTCTGTACACAACTGAATAACATTGTTGCTTCTTTGAAGCTTGCAGCGGCATGTATGCTGATGAGTAAGCTCGCAAATTTGCTGAAAAATTGCTATGCAAATTAAGGAGCATCACTCGCCATACTATGTATTGCCGTTCTCACTTGGCTGCTTTTGTATCTGCATGGCAACTGGATAATTGCATGCGAAAATTCAGCTAACACCATCGGAATGCAAGGGCCTTACCCGGCTTAAGCTCGAGGTGTGACAGTTGCTTACAATAGCCTATGCGATATTGTTGTTGCAGCTGTTGGCTTTGGCTAAGTGTGCTGTGTTGTTTATCATGGCTTCCGGTCATGAAGCGCACTAAATTAAATTTTCTTCCATGTATGCCAATTTCTAAAGCGTCCAGTTTTCCTTCAAGTCTTTGTTCATGCAATGAGCGCTAGGATCAGTATGTACATATGTATGTATGGTATGTCACATCCTGCCTCTGCCATGCATGGCCTTTGTATGTTTGTATGGCACACTTTTGTCACCTTTCGAATAGCTTGCAATAACGACGGTTAGGCGACTGTTGTTGTAGAGTTTATGGAAAATCAAATTGAAATTATTGTTTGGTGTAAATTCGTTTGCAAGTCGCCTTGCGAGGTGTTGGATGGCGCAACAACAGCATAATTTTTGCATGCAACTTGCTATCAAAAGACGCCTGCACACAGGTTTTAAAGCGAATAATTAATTTGAACACGGCAAGTCCGTTGACGCACAGCTGGGCAATTAAAAATGAAAATGCCTTGAATAGTAATAAAAGGCACGTGCTTACAGATGATTGTAAGGTGCCTTTAAAGCTTTTGATAATTTTTAGCATTCATTTCAAATACACTTCCACACCCAGACAATTGAATAGCACACCCTTTTGATGCTCAGCATGTACAGTTTTCATTTTGTTTGTTTAAAATTCATTAACTTTTTATAAAAGTGTATCATATTCTATGTGTAATTCCGATTTTAAAAGTGTATACAAATTAAAACATGTATGCTATCATAGTGACCTGCAGTGCATAAGTTAATAATATTTCTAGAACAATTTCGGGTATGCAGTTTTGTAGTCCTAAATGTTGGTAAAAGGTGCAAGTTTCAAGTGGCTACAAAATACCATTGATTTTTTTTTTTGTTGACGGTGCTTCGCATATTCTCCTTTATATAAATTTTGTCGAGCATACTTTGTATGGAAGAAAAATGCATGACACTGTTTACGAAAACAAAAACAAAATAAAAATTGTCAAAAATCAACGGTATCTTTTAACCACTTGAAACGCACTTTATTGTTTATAAAATACATATACAAATATAATATGTATTCACTATTCATACTGACGTATTTCTAAATAGGGTTGCTACGTAAATTTCCAAATAGGGTTGCTACGTAATTTTTATTGTAATATATTAATTTAATTTAATACATATTTTCGAAAAGTTAATATTTTTAATTTTATTTAAAATTTTTTTTTTGTGTGAGAAATCTGAGGTACCTACTGAGTAGCCTAAAATATTGACAATATTTTTTTTTTATCAACATACATACTTTTCTCGAGGGATCGGTTATGCTCTTCATAATAAACATAATAATTTAGCGTTTAAAACTGGATTTATTTTTTCCAATCAAATTTTACCATTATTTTATGATTTTTATGTTTTCGATCAAGAATAATCGTTACTTTTGGATTTTCATTTTTCGATTAATTTTGGACCATTATTTTTGATTTTTATTTCTATAACCGTTAATTTCGTATTACATTTTCTAGATCGTAGAAGATTTAAATCAGTCATAAAAACTCAGTATCCGTCTCCGGCTAAAACTTATAGAAAATATACGAATCCACAATGTATTGATTGAAAAAATTAAAATCCCACAAGAACTATTAAATTTGAGCGAAAAAATAACATTCAAAATTTAAAGATTGTTTAGGCCTGCAGATTAACTATAAGTTATCAAATTCCACCGAGAGATGTGGCTGATGTCTATTCACTGGCAGGACTCGTTACTATTTTCCCCTTTTATTTTGACAAGCTTTGTTTCTTAGCTGAACTATAGGAGGGTTGCCACCTGTTTAAAAAATCATATTAGGTAAGAAAAATATGTATCACCATATGGGTACCAAACGAAAGGGTTTTCAGAAAGTAGTAGTTTTAAAATATTTTTAAGAGTCGAAGAGTAGTTTTAAAATATTTGTTTGATATGTCGAATTTAGCTTACTTATACACAAGTTATATGAAACATAAAAAATATGGATGCCAAACGAAGGAGTGTTAAGAAATCTAAGAATATTTTTAAACTGTTGGAAGAGGGTTGCAACCGCATAAAAAATTAAAATTAAAATTATTTAATAAGTTTAATGAATTATTAAAATAAGGCTATCAATCGAAGGGGGTTTGAAAAACTTGTATTTCTTAACTGTACTTTGCACGATTTCCACATGTCTAAAAAATCAAAGTCCATTCAATTCATCAGTTAATTAAATACGTATCGCAATGTCAGACGAAGGAAAGTTAACAAGGATGAAGCTTGCAAATACTTTGAAGAGGGCTGCTGTTTGAAAGGTCTTACTCAATTAACTAATACAAAAAGTATATGAAATAAAAAAATACCGTAGTCAAACGAAAGAATGTTATCAAATCTTTAGTTTGACCATCTGGAATGTTTTAAGATGGCTGCACCGTGAAATTATTCATTTATTTAGGAGGGTTGCCATTTGATTGAACAATCAAATTCAAATTAGTTCACCAGTTTATTGAAACAAAACATCCATAACAGAATCGATAAAAATATCGATAACATAATCGGTTACAAAATCAATAAAAAAATCGACAACAAAATCGATAACAAAATCGATTAAAATATCAATAACAAAATCGATAAAAAAAATATCGTTTATTATACCGATAAGTTCCGAAAATATCGATAGCAAAATCTATAAAAAATATCGATAAAGAAACCGATAAAAGATCGATTATTAAATCGAAAAGTGCCGAGAATTCCGAGAATCTCTAAAATCCCGAAATAGTCCCCAGATTGAGTACCTGTCTATATCCTTTTCTCTATAATTACCTTTATTTTAATCTTTCTTCCTCTGTCTTCATCATTACCTTTATCGGTATCCCCATCCTCACTTTTTTATCTTTATATATATCTATGTCTTTACTTTTACGTTTATCATATTCTTCATCTACATATTCCCCTTCACCGCCTTTTATAAATATTGCGCCATCTGTTATTCAAAAGCCGAAATACCTTTGTCTCGTTCTCTCACTTTCAGCGCATGCACGTGTTTGCAAAATGATGACGAAGTGATTTTGTATGGAAAATTATTTATGCCCATATATTTGAATCAAATAAAAATACTTAGAAGATATCAACCAATACTTCCCATATACCAAATGAAAGGAAAAAAATTGAATTTTTGATTAAAGAAAACAAAAATAAAATCATTAGAGCAGTTTTCGAGCATTTTGGAATTTAAAAAAAAAAAATTGCTAATTTTTTCAACAATTTTTTGCATTAAAATTCTCAATATGTGTTGAACTTATATAAAATTTGTACAAGATAACATTTCTATTGCTCCGAGGAACCTATATCACGAAAATTAAAGCTTAACCTGCAAATCGTAAGTTGCTAGAGCACTTTAAAGGTTCAAAATTGACCCCAAAATAAGCTACTGTTTACCGTTGTTTCTACGACAGAAACAGAATTGGTTGCTCACAAAAATGAATCTGTCGATAGGTTTGGAATTATATCTTTGAAACGCCACACCCTTCTTTCAAATCGCCTCATTAGTTCTCGTGAAATAAGCGTTTTCGTAAAGCTCTAAAAATTAGAACTATGTACAACATTTGAATATAGCCTCCATATCGAAACGTAAGACGTATTCTACGTCAAAAGAAATATAGCCAATACTGGACAAGAAAATGAGTTTCTATTATTGCCATCAGTGGAAATTACACATCCCAAAAATCCCGGGATTATTTGCCAAGAATGCCGGGATTTTTAGGACCTTAAAAATGCCGGGATTCCGGAATTAAATTCCTAATATACATACATACATAGCTGTTAAATATTAAATTTCATTAAAATTGTTGCATAAAGTAATATTTATAAATTAAATCTATCAAAATTACCAATATTTGTCATTCAAACCTTGATCTCTTGTTTAATTTTCAAAAAATTTAAAAAGTTTATGCACTCCGCGCAAAGCTCGACTCCCTGGTACTTTTTTTAAAGAAGAACATGACATGTTCTACTATAAAAGGTAAGAGTGAAAGCAGGTTTTTAAGGATATCCTTAGCCTTCTAGAAAATCAACTCGGTCTAACTAGAATATACATAAATGAAAATGAAATGAATTTTCAAAGGATTTAAACTGCATACAAAATTTAAAGCTTGGTCTTAACGCTTTAAGGTGGTTTGGGTTACCGCACTTATAAGTACTACATACATTTATTTAAAAATAATACTGTAACACATTACATAACTGCAGCTGCCAATTCTCGCCATTTGAACGGCACAAACGAGCTGTCATGTGTCCAATTGCAACTTGCTGAGCATGCAAACGTAAAAGCAGCAAAGGATTATATTCGTGAACATTTTAAATGTGTGTAATAATTTCATGGATTTTAACAGAGAGTTGGAATAAGTACAAATTTCTTATTCACTGCGTAGTTGTTTCTTTTTTCTTGTAATGTGTATTTGAATTTAACGCGTGGCCCACAAATGCATTGTACCTAAAGTGAACTACTTTGACCGTTAATGTTGCACATGTTTGCGGCGCCCTAGAAAGCTTGTCGCTGTGGTTGGAGAAAAATTTTAAATTTTAAATTATGCATTTTTAATGTTGATTAAATAAACTGCAACCATTGCTTTTAATACAATTACCGTGACTTTTTATTATGGTAGTCCATATATGCACATATGTACAATATGTACAATGCTGTTCATATTTAACTGGCTGACACTTACACTTGCCACATTTTGCTGTTCGCGCGATTTTTTCGCTCACTTGAGGCCAGACAACTTACTACATATATATATATACCTATATGTGCTTTTATGTATTCACACATGCATACGTACATACATTAGAGTGCACTAAAATTTTTTGTGTGAAATTTTATATACTATTTGTTCGTAAATTACTTATATTTTGGCTCGTTGTTTTGGTTGGTGACGGTGGACACCAAGTTCCATTTATTCAGCTTGCAAATGATACAACAGTTGACGTATGTATGTACGTGTAACGGTAGCCGCCTGTCCTATGCTGCACGAGACGTTAGAGATACTCCTTGGAAACCTTTGCCGCTAAAATTGCTTTAACACTTTGGGCGTCTAACACGCTGCATATAGTTCAGACAGAGCTGGTACCAAACAGAGAGGCTTTGACTATCATATGACGAAAATCGATTAAGGAAGTTCCCGCGGAAGGGATTGGGAATCAGACACTGTTTTACGCAACGACGAGATTCCTATATTCAAAGATGAATCTAAGTGAACTTAAGAACAGGATCTGATTTAGAAACCTTCAGATTACTATAATTTTTTTCAGGCTAAGCTCTTTTCAATGCTGGTAATAATGATGAACATTAATCACTCAAAAATTTGCCTTTGTTATAGGTAGTCAGACTGTCGTCGAAATCGTTAGGTCGGCAACCGCTGTCTCGATATGAGTTTGGGATGCGGAAAACTTAAAAAATCATTTAAGCCGAATTTTCATTAGGTCCTGTATCCGCCACTGGCCTCGGTGACCACCTGGTGAAGCTGGCTAACCACTGCTTGACTCCGAAGATACCATTAAGGTCCATAGCGTCATCAAGTAAACTACCATAATATGAAATGGTTAATCTCTGAGTACCAGGAGAAATGCTGAAAAACATTGCAGTCCTATTGGCAAACTGGAACACTTTGATGCGGCGACTTCCAGATCAGACTAGATAGATAGTTAGGTATACCACTTCGACCGGCAGGTCTATTGTGCCAAACTAACTAACAGTCTGCTGAGGGCAGGACAATCGCAGATTATATGTTTCACTGCCTATTTTTCGTTCCGCATCGTTCAGATCGAGCTCCCGTTTAATTGCTTGCTTGGAAATAGGCACTTCCTTCATCAGCGTAGTTTCCGATAAAGCGCATTATTTAGCCTGTCAGTCTCTTCATTGCCCGTGACACCGATGTGCACCGCAGCTGTCCTGCCCTCTGCCACACTTCTTGAGGAGGTGTTGTGAGAGAGTAGAGCCTGACTGTTATGATATATAAATTCAACAGTTTGTCATGGTGACAGTTGGTAAAACAAAACCTGTTCGGCTTACAGGGGGTAAAGTAAATGTCATAAATAAAAAATTTCACATTATTTACACCCTCAAGTTCGGTGACACCCTAATGTACGTACATACATATATTAGTCTGCTGGGATTTATGTTTGTAGGTTCCTTGTTCAGATGAATAATTGTAAAAATTATAAAAGCTTTATTACGCGTGTTTCGCCTGTGTACTCTTTTTTACCTTGTGTACATTTACATACATACTTTCATAAATACCTATGTATGTGGCATGTATAATTGCTGAGCTGAGGGAAATAAAATACGCGTCACTTGTTACCGCCGCTTGTGGTTACTGTTGCAAAGATTGCACGCTGTTAAATACAATATTTATTTAATTTGGGTACAATCGTAATTTATTTTAATTTTACATTTTTTTTTTGTAAGTGTGCTTGTGTTTGTGGTTATTGGTAAATAGCTTACGAACTCAATTACGGCACACAATATAGGAAAGAAACATATTTGTAGGCAACTAATTAAAATATGTATTGAGTGGCGAAAGCGTTGTATACATCTAGGCAAAGCTGAATGTCAAGCTTTTGATCATTGATTCCACCTACACATGCAAACAAACACATATGTGTATTTAGTTGGAACTTTTTTGTGTAAGCGTGCAGTTGTTCTTCTAGGCACCAGCTTCTAGCTGTACAAATATGAAAAGGTTAGTTGACAATCCCACACCGCTTCGGACGTCTGCTTTTAAATCTTAAGAAATATGCATGTATGTACATTTGCACATATGCATATGAGCATATCTCACGAGTGGTTACACTTTTCGATAAAATGCATTATCTTCCAGATTTCATCACGAAATTGTATTTATATGAAAACTTTAAAAAGATGTACTAAAAAAAATAAAAATAAACACACATGGTCACATTTACATATACTATGTCTAGTTGCGTATGTAACGTATACGCCCCGTACCACCATACGCAGTTAACTCTAACACGTTTACTCGCATGTCAAATTATTTAAAAGTAATTCCATATCGGCGTGGGAAATTTTTACACAATATTCCTTATGCACATCTTATCTTATATATAAATAGGCAAACATGTTTTCTTTACACCCCTTTATGGCTATAAGGTATAACTATACGGTATAAATAATTTAATATCATTAGAAAGGCATTTTGATGCTTATGTCCAGACAATTTTTCAAATTTCCAATTAGTTTAACATGAAGCGAAAAAATTAATTCAAAAGCGACACCAATACAAATGTCAAACATAGATGTACAAGGTTGGGGCGGAAATGCCCCCTAAATGTATGCTTCAAAATTTA
>NW_023461624.1:0-24409 GCF_013731165.1 Rhagoletis pomonella
AAACGAGGAACATTTCCAACTATAGACGTCATGTTTAATGATTTATAGTTAATTCTTCGTCTGTACTTCACGTGTTAATCAGCTCGAATCTCGTCGCCACTGTGATGATTAAAAGTCAACGGTGATAGTTAAAACCCAATGCCTTTTATTAACAAGCAATGCAACCTGAACAGCGTGGAATAGTCGACTAAAAAGAGAGCCTGATTTAAAGTATAAAGAACCTCAGAATGCAAAAGCTTACTTTCGTTAAGTTTCGTTATGTCGATTACAGTGTGTATACACGATACAACATGCCACAAGGTTAAAATATCTCCAATAAATTATATAATAGAAGGAATACTATCTAATTTCTTACGAATAATAACTCTAATATGATTTCACAGCATTTTGTTAATACTTCAAAATATCGATTAACATAAATGCATTTTCCAATACAATTATCATACATTTTATTTTCGATAAAGTTTCGGGTTTTACTTTGAGGCATTCTTGTTTATTGTCATTGCAAAAGCTAAGCCAGCTGGAAACTGAGGTCTTTTAAATTCGAAAGGTATATCAAAAGGAATTAAAGGAGTCATGTGACTTGTGGTTCCGAAAATATGGCTAATAAAAAATGCCACGCCTTTATTATGCTCTACGCCCCCATTTACAAACTCATTTATATAAACCTTACTATAAGCACCTACCATTGATATGTTTATATCAGGGATGTTGCGAATGTGAAATTTTAGACATCCGCGGATGCGAATGCGGATGTTTAAAAGCTAACATCCGCGGTTGCGAATGCGAATGCGGATGTCAAATACTGTGAAAGCTCCAATATGCAGACACCGATGGTCACCTTTTTTGTCCGCCTATGAGAGATATCCGCTTATAGGAATTTCGTAAAAAATAAAATGAAAATTCATACTTAAAAAATTTAAATTGCGGGTTTCTAAATTAAAATAATATTTATTCTTCAATAGACAGAAAAAGGGTGAATTAAAAATCTCAGTGTCAACGAAAAGGCAACACTTTTTCTAAAAAAGATAATATTTTTGAATATGGGCTATGTTCTTGTGCTTATGGGAGAGTTTTTTTCATAGCTGGACATTTTTAAGTGTCCGCGTCCGTATATCGGAAAGTCCGTGTATGGGAGAGCATTTTGTATGGAAAAAAACCAAAAATTGTTCGTTCCAAGAATGTGTCCGCTTATTAGAGCGTCCTTCTATGCGAGCTTTCACTGTATTTTAAGAAATATTTTTTGGTGAGTACATTAGGTGATTTAGGTAAAAAAAGGAAAATTTAGAAATTTTTAATATTTTTTTTTAGTACTTAAATTAAAAAATTGGAACATTGTATTTTGCTGCTTTTTCGGTTTACAGCCTGTTTCCTAACGGGTCGTAAATCAAACCTGCGCCATTAAATAACTACTCTCTCGAGGCGACAAACTTGAAAAACTTGAAACTTTACAAAATTGTAAATTCTTTTCTATTGACGCTGCACCATTTGAGAGGACTTCAGTTTTTTTTCGGTTCAATAATTAGAGAATTGAATCGCTGTTTAAACGCCGTTGTGTTCCAATGTGGAGGACCAATTCTTTTGGTTGTTTCAGAATTTTGAGAACCTGTTACGTCATCAGCGTTTTTCGATTTTAGTTTTTGTAATTCATTTTTAATCCTGTCTTCTGTGACTGGTTTGAAAAAATGTGTGCTTATAGCGTCGCGACGTTGTGAATAGGTGGATATGGCTAATAAATTGTTATTTTGTAGGAATGAAAAGTTCGAAGAAAATTTTGTTTTGAAAGTTGTGGCTGCCAGCAGAATTAGTTTAAAATCTTGTTATTTTGTTAAAAGATCATCCATTTTTTATAATAATTTCAATTATTGGAATCACGGACGATAAAATTCTCAGATTTGCTTAATTCCCGGGTGACCTCTTGGAAAGGTTCACCTGTAATGAACAGCTTGGCTTTTCCTAGTTTCAGGCCGTCAAAATTAATTACTCACCGCTGTCGGTACCATGAGCCATTAAATCCGCTTTGTTGTTCCATTCCATGCGCGCAATGTGTTTTGATATATTTTTTGGGGCACTTGCACAATATTCGCATTCGCAAAAGCTCCGCATTGATTATTGCGAATGCGAAAGCGAATGCGAATGTTAAAATTTATGCGGAAGTTCCGCGGCTGCGAATGCGCATATTCGCAACAACCCTGGTTTACATACCAAATTTCAATTTTATGTGACTTATGGTTCCGAAGTTGTGGCTGATTAAAAATTCTACGACTATGAGATTGCCACGCCCCCTCCAATAAAGTCATTTCAAGTTCATGTAACTTATGGTTCCGAAGTTATAGCTGATTAAAAATTTGCAGCCCTATGGGAGGTGCCACGACCCCTCGCTAAATTGACACCATATTTGCAAACAAACCCATGCCTATAACCTTCCCGGGGTAAAAGCAAATAAGTGTGCAACGTTTCGTGCGGTTCCGTATAGTGGTTCAAAAGTTATAAGATAATAAACAAACAGACATTCACATTTATATATGAGTAGTCCACTTGCAAAGTGCGCTATGTAAAATTTTTTCGATTTTTAGTTTTTGGTGGATCACGTACCAGTATTTAAAGTAGTTTCATGTCCACTAACAACACAGTGCAAAATCTTTTTATATTCTAAAAAAATAGCATCAAATGTTAACTCTTCTTCCAAAAGTCGCTATCACACTTATTTATAAACTTTCAAAACTATACATCTTCTGATGAACTTAGAAAACTGCTTTAGGTCGTATAGACTGTTAATGTTATCTTATGTTGTGTTATGTTATGTTACAATTTTGTAAACCTCTTACTTATCCAAATTTTCAGGTAAGAAAAGGAAAAGATTCAATTCAAATGATACTTGTTGTCGTAGTCGTTTTTGCAAATTTATGGCTTTATATTATAAAATCACATAACGCTGTTTGCAAGTGGACTACTCATATATAGATAAGGTGTTTTGCTCACTTTATATAAAGTTAGCGAAGCACCCCTCCAACTCAAAGATAATACACTAGGCTTTATATCCAAATTTTCCGTTTTTTGCCGTTCCAAGATGAGCTAGTTTACTTTTGAAAAAAAATTTAATTTAATTAATTCTTTTAAATTTTAATCTCACAAATTGTTCATAATGACTTTTGCTTAAATTTCAAAATCAAAAGTTATCAAAACAAATAATATAGGACTGAGAAATATTATTTTCTACTTATTAGTCCATTTATAAAAGCGTTCTATACTAAAAAGTTTTTTTTTAATTTATTTAAAAATAATTTAAGCGACTTGGAAAGCGGTTTAATAATTCATTAAAAATTATAAAAGCAAAAATTTTTTTGTTGCATAATTTTCTACATACTTCTTTTTAATCTTTTCATTCTTATTTTAATTGGAAAAAAATGTATTTTTTATTCAAAAAGGCTAAGAATGGCTCCAGTTATTATTTACTCAAGTAATAGGTAATTGTTATTTGGGGCGAAGATTATACAGATGGCGAAAGGATGATAAAAATTGTATAGCAAGTTTCTATGAATATTGAGCTCTTTGTAGGACTTGATAAGGATGCTTCTTAATTTTTTGAACTTTAACCATATGATTATTGCTCGTTTAAATTTCAAGGTGGTACATAAAACAACCGGTTTTGCGATATCTATTTTATTGTTGTTCTTTTCTTCTAAAAATTATTGAACAATGAAAAAGAAATCGCAAACAATTTTTTTAAAAAGTAAACTAAATAGCTCATCTTGGAACGGCAAAATATGGCAATTTCGGATATAAAGCCTAGTCTTTTATCTTTGAGTTGAAGGGGTGCTTCGCTAACTTAATATAAAGTTACCAAAACGCCTTATATCTAAACAAAAATACAAGAACGCTTACAAAAACTTCGGCGAAGACGGGCGTGTAAATAAGCCTAGTTGACGGCGAAGAAAAACGCGTAAACATAGATTTATACATACATGGCAAGGACTGTCACCTCAGCATCATTCCCCAAAAACTCTTTGGGGGTTTGCATACTGTTACACCCGCAAACATAGTTGACCGCGAAAATAAGTTTACGCGTCTTCTTTGCCGTCAAATAGATTAACGCACATTCCTTCGCCGTCAACTATCTTAGGAGTCCTTCTTCGGTGAAGTTTTCATGATATGTATACATCTTTGATTTCCGTAGTGGTAAAATTTGCGAAGCTGTAACGCAGCAGAAAATTTCGAAGGGCAAGCATGTGTATCGCAGCAGAAAATTTGTAATTTCATTAGAAGCACCCTGTGTACTTGCTACTGCAAACGGTTGCATATATTTAGGCATAAGCAGAGGAAGAGGAAATGCCGTACAAATGAATTTGACTTTTTGTTATGCAACCTCCGCGCATGCATACGACTATGTACCTATATATATGTGTAGATACTTAAATTTGTAAGTATGTACCAGACAACAGTATGAGTATACTCACTTCCATCTAAATAGTATGAACTCATTACGGGTAACACCTTTGTTACCTTCAGACAAATTTGAGCTGTTTTCAGGTCTTCTTAAACAACCTACCTTTGTGAGCAGAACTGATAAATTTACTGCAGAGCTGCGGCGATATTTAAATATTGAGGTATATTTTCATACGGATTTCTATATAATTAATTGGTGGGAGGCACACAAATGCGAAATGCCGCTGCTGCATAAACTCACTCGTAGAGTATTTAATAGCCACTCCTTCAAGTAGCGCATCGTCAGAAAGAGTTTTTCCTTTTGCTGGAAATGGTATTTCTGACTAAAGATGCCACCTTTTATCCACCCTTAATCAGTTGATATTTTTGCATTATAATATGCATTTAGAAAAGCAATAAAATTAACAAAAATTGTCTTTACAAATTGTTTTTCTTTGATACTTTCATTACAGCAGTTATGGCATGCACTTGTTTTTCAATTCAAGCACTTGTTATTTGAATCGAGCACTTGATAGTGTGAAATATTCACTCAATTGACAATGTTTTTTCAATGCTATCGCACGTTATGTTTGGAAATAAATGAGTGCGAGTGTGTGCAGATGTGAAAAGAAAGCGAGCGACTTAAAATGTATTTTGAGTGTATCCATGCAGCTCTCTGGTATGTACATACATATATCGTTAATTATGTATGAACTCATTTGTTGAAAGAGGTTTTGACACTCGTAGCATGTATTTAGGCATATGCACTATAGTAGCCTATTGATAAAAAGCAAGGAGAAAACTTTAGAAATACTGAAATCATTTCAACTTGGGTTCGTTGATAACTGATGAACATACATATATATATATATGTATATATATACATACGTATGGATGATATAGAGCCCTAAACGTAATTTTGGTGTAACCAATAAAGTTATCGATTTTAGTTTTTTTGACGAAGATCGATAATGTTTCATCATTTTAATCATCTCACGAAATATCATACCCGCAAGAAGTACCATTATAAAGATAAAGCAAAAGCAACTACAGCGTGACGTTCCCACGACAGTCGGGTCTACGTAACCGAAACGACCCAGATCTATATCTGGCCAAGGACTGTCACTCCAGCAACACTCCCCAAAAACTCTTTGGGGAAATTTTATACTGTTACAACAACAACAGCGTAAGTGAATTTTTGCATTTGTTTACATTTTTATTGACTGCGGACTGCTACTTACACCAAATGTGTTTATTTGAGGTTAGGGTTGCCAGATTTGAAAAGGAGAAAGGAGTACATTTATATTTTCGACAGAAAAAAAGGAGTACAAATTTTTTTTTAACTTTTTGTGCAATTTATGGTTACAAATTACCATTAATTAGGTACAAACAAACAAAGATATCTTAGAAATCTTTTTCAAAGCAACAATAAATGTGAAAAATAAATAACTATATGGGTTGGCTTTCCAAAAGGGACGATTGTTAAAGAGATGGTGATCGAAGGGGGAGGGGCCGCGGCACCTTTTCTGACCTTTTTGGAGAGGGCATGAACCGCCATTGACAAAAATGTTACTCCGACCACCTAGGGCCCCTGCGGGACCCCTTAGAAAAATTGCCAAAAGTCACAATTTTCACTTGCGTCCACAGTATTTTTGGAAAGTTTCCCCAACTAAAAAACTAAAAACTACAAAAGAATTCCAGACTCTTCCTGAATGTATGACCATTTTTTTATTTAAGCCTTATAACTAATTTAATATTTTTCTGATTTTTATACCCGCGCGCCCTGCCCCTAAGGCTATGCTTACACCTTTTCACTATCACACTTAACTTTGCTTAGTAACTTGCCACAATATGAATGGCAAAGTACAGCGCGCAAAATAATAACTGTCGCACAGGTTTTTTGAAAAATAAAAGGGTTCTTTATAAATTTTGTATTTTTTTTTGTTAACTTTGTAAATATTTTACTTTAATTTTATTAATTGGTTTTAAAATTTTAAACCTGATTTGCATTTGCCAGCTTTGGGAGATAAGTACATGCGGCACGAACCTCTTTTTCAGGTGTATTTTTTCTTAGATTTTGTATAAAAAAAAAAGAAAAAAAACTGTATAGGGTTGGTCGAATGAATACCCTCCTAGTCACCAGTTTCGAGTCTTTTCGATTGCGGCGTATGAGGCCTTATGTTGGACAAAAGGCGGAGTATAAAGGACCCAAATGGGGGAAATTAGCCTATGGTTACAGAAGATATGTAATAAAGTATCCGACGAAGACTTGCGCTTTTCTCCCAAAGTGTTTACCACCGGTAAACCCAAATGAAGGTTCAAAAACTTGTCGAGTATTTTATTGGCATTGGTGCAACATATGGACAAATTGTAAACATGCAGAGCGCCGAAAGGCCGTTCAACCAACAGTAGAATGCAAAGTTGAACAATGAAAACGCCTTTTTATGGCGAATATTTTAATATTTTTCATATTTTGATAATTTTAACCATTCAATTTTTTTCGTGCAACATTGCGTGAGTTGAACGCAAAAGTTTCCTGAAAAATCGCCTCGTGCGAAAGCCCTATTATATATGTATCTATGCACATACGTATCTATACACATATGTACATATTTATGCACATATATACATATCTATGCACATACATACATATCGAGCCCTAACCGCGAAAAAAATGTGACCGCCAAAAATCAAATTTTACAGGAGACGTTTTTTTGTTTTTTTCTTAATCCGTTTGGAAAATATCTTTGAAATTCTAAATGTAGTCTAAGCCCGGTTAAATACAAGTCATACACTAATTTTTATCTTCATTTAACTTAATTTCTAGGCGAAATTAGTGAATTTGGCGCTTACGTTAATTTCGCTGTCACCATGTCAGGCTACTAGGCAAAAATTTGGGGCTTACGTTAATTGTATTTCCCCAAAAAAACTTTGAAAAAAACTTATTTTATTTTCTTTTTTGTACACATTGACATATATAAAACTATAAATAAATGTATATAAATATATATTTACAGTGAGTATTTACAGGTCACTACTAACTTTCATGTCGCTTACGTTATTTTTGCGGTAACTCAAAACACAGATGTCGCTTACGATAAAGTTGAAAGTCGTATATCTCTGTGACTATGACGATTCATGATAAAATTTTGTAACAGTTGACCTGTTATCGGTTTAAGAACAATTCTACATCAGAAAACTAATTTCGAAAAATATGTCGCTTACGTTAATTTCGATATGTACTTATGTATGTATATCAGCATTTTAGTTGAAAGTACGTTTTGCTCGTCGTTCTCATTTAAATGGAATTGCGCAGAAGTTTATTACAAATGTGAATTAAGTTGACGATGTACTCTTATAGTGAATATGAATATATATTGTGTTCTAGTTAGATACTGGTAAGCGATACAGCCATGAAACTTCTACAAAACATAGAAGAAGGGGTATCGATAATTTCTGCGTACTTAGCTCAATATTTGTAATTTTGAATTATGACACTATTGAAGTAAATGAGTGATATGTACATATGAGTAATCCACTTGCAAACAGCGTTATGTGATTTTATAAGACTAAGCCATAAATTGGAAAAAAAATGACTACGACTACAAGTAACATCTAAATTTAATCTTTTTCTTTATTACCTGAAAATTTGGATAAATAAGAGCCTAATAATATTATAACATAACATACTTATCATAACATAACATAACACTATACGACCTATGGAAGTTTTCTAAGTTCATCAGAAGATGGAGA
Organism: Rhagoletis pomonella; assembly: GCF_013731165.1. Classification (NCBI taxonomy): domain Eukaryota; kingdom Metazoa; phylum Arthropoda; class Insecta; order Diptera; family Tephritidae; genus Rhagoletis; species Rhagoletis pomonella. The sequence continues at coordinate 8,182 of NW_023461624.1, forward strand.
CTTGAATGTTTATAAATAAGTATGATAGCGACTTTTGCAAGAGTAGTTAACATTTCATACTATTTTTTTCAGAATATGGAAAGATTTTGCACTGTGTTGTTAGTGGACATGAAACTACTTAAATCCTGGTACGTTACCCACCAAAAACTAAAAATCTAAAAAAATTTAGATAGCGCACTTTGCAAGCGGACTACTCATATCACTTAAGTCTTTTTTATGTGATATATGCCAAAAGAACCAAACCAAAAGAAGAACTGTGAATGTTTGAATAAATCGCTGCAGCAAAATCGTACAAGTGTGTGTTTCCTCATTTAAAACTATGGTCGGCATTGTTGTAATTTTTGTCAGAACAGATTCGCACCGACAGAATCGCGTAGGTGTGTGGATACCTTTATTCTGGTCGCATTGCAGGATTTTCATTTTTTTTACGTAGTCTAATGTACATAGGTACATATATGGGCAAATCTAAAAAACAGTACGCTTTAAAAAAAAGTTTCATTTCTTAATTTGTGAGCACACCTACGTTATCTATTTATATTACTTTTATTCGTAACATGTTAATAAATCGATAAATACTAGTGTAATTCATTTTCATCAAGTGCTTCAAATGCTAGACGAGAAATAAACATTTAGATCGCTCAATAGGTTATTGCAGAGGAACGTTACTCAGAGACCCCTCCGGAAATTGGAAAATCAAATTATAAGTAATCAGTTCTTGTGCTTTTAAAAATTATACTTCTTCTATTACAGAATCGGCAGTCTTCTTTCTGGGAAGTTAACTGCAACGATGACCACTTTTTTAAGACGCACTTTCGCATGGACCGCATTAGTTTCGAAACACTCTGTGGCTTCCTCAAAACCTGCACATAGCCGACACAAACTGGCGCAACGCGATTTCATTGCAAAAACGGGTTGCGATAGCTTTATCTACGCTGGGATCGTCTGGAGAGTACAGAGTTGTTTCCGAACTATTTGGTGTTGGAATATCGGCCGTGCGCACAATCTTATGGGGGTTTTGCGAGGAAGTCTGGCAAGCTTTGTCAGCGCAATACATATGTAAATAAATTACCAGCGACCAGGGATGCCGTTTGGATCTAAATATATCCAATTGGATACATTTTTAGACGAATTTTTGCGGTATACTTATTTTTTCCGATCAATATAAATATGGATACTTTTTTAAATAGGCCAAAATTTTATATTTTCTATAAAGTTTTTTCTCGTTCAAAAATCGATTTCCATTAAAGATGGTAGAAAGCATTATGTTTTTTAAATGTGAAATTAAAGCACTTTATTTTTTGTGAACGAGGCAATGAACATATGAAGAGATCTCACCAAAATGGGTATAAGCGCAATTGTTTTTATTAGCTTAGAAGGATGCTTTAAGCAAGATCTTAATGTACATATATATAAAGTAAATTAAACTCTTTCTGTAGTAATTTCTTTCATATCACATATTTTCATTTGTTAATTTAAAAAGAAAGAAGAATTTAATGTAGTTTAATTAAATAATGCAATTGATTTATTTAAGGAAATTTTTATGGATTTTACTGAATAGACTTTAAATACACTCTCTAAAAATTTTGTTTATTTGCGTATATTAAGGGAGGTAACCAGTTTCCTCTTTTAATGTATGCAAATTTGCACGCCGTTTACTTTTACTTACTTTTACATACACAAATTTGTCGCAAAGAGCAAAATTAAACATAAAATATTTAAAGTAATGTAATATTTATTATTAGTAGGAAATGTATTTGTAGTTTGAAAATCTTTCAAATTTTAAGCATCCTATATATCTGTATTTATCAGGCATGTTCTGCAAATCGTACGATTTCAAATCGGTGCGATTTACAAAATCTATTTCGGAGGATTTATATTAAAGAGGGAAAAATTTGGCGCTAAATCGATGGAAATAACGTAAATGATGTGTTTCTACAGTTTCCATTTGAACCATTTAAAACTTTGATTAAAAATATACAACAATACTTTGCAAATCGCACCGATTTGAAGTCGTACGATTTGCAGAACATGTCTGTATGTGTATATTTCAAAGACCTCAATTTCAAAATCAAATACTGAACATCTTATACGTATATATATACAGATTCTTGTTGAAAAATAGATACTTTTCAGTAATAGTTTTACATGATCTTTTTAGAGTGTACTTGCTATTTATTATACTTACTTTGCAAAATACTTATGCACAAAAAATGTACTTTATAAATTGAAATTACAAATGTTTGATTTTATTAAAAATAAAAATGTATGTGACCTGGTCTACGGAAAGGGGGCTTAGGTGTCAAAAAATCAATTTTCACTTTTTGGTTGATTCGGATGGAAGATGAGATGCTTTTTCACGTGGTGAAAAGCAGAAAATCCTAACTTGCTTAGAAGTGTACTAAAAATGTAGAGAAAGAAGAGTAAAAATACGACAAAATATAATTTATTGGTAATGAACAAAATACATTGAATTATAAGCTATAAAGACATAATTATACACTCATTTCCCGTGATATCAGTGTATGGCATTCATTATTACAACGATCTTTTGACAGAAATTTTGTTACCAGCTCCTCCTCCTTTACATCAACAACATACAGGTCCATCTTAACAAAAGTTTGTTCGGTATCATCTTCTGCCTGAGATACACATACTTCGTCTTCATCATCATCGCTCTCTTCATAGTTTTCATCATCGTTTTCATCATCCTTTTCATGGAAATATTGTCCGTATACGGCACTGAACTCCTCATCAACACTCATGTTTCATTTCATGCGAAATGCGATGACGATAATCAACAGAAAGAGTAAACGTCACTTCTTCAGTGTTACTTTTTTAAATGTTCCACACTAGCAACTTCCACGATGAACTATAATAATATTCCGACCAACAACAACACTTACTGGACCAACAACAACACTTACTGGACGTCCGGCGCGGAGAAAAATTAACGAGATAATGAGAAACTGACGAAACGAGTTGCTTACTTTTAACAGCTTTTTCACAGAAAACTAGTTTTCGCACGTAAGCTCCCTTTTCGTAGACCAGGTCACATATATACATGTATTCCAAGTCCCTCGGATGGGTTAAATTATGTATTTTTTTGAAAATTTTGGTTTTCTTACAATGTATTTGTGAAATGTATACGTAAAAAAAGAAAATTGGATACAATTGGATACATTTTTGGCTTGGTCAGTGATACATTTTCTTGAGACGGCGCGGCAACACTGCCAGCGACTCCACGAACTTTAAAAGACTGTGGCGAAATTGGTAAGAAAGTTAAAAATGCAACTAATTTATATAAAAACAAGTAAGAAGGTCTAAGTTCGGGCGGAGCCGAACATTAAACACCCGGCACAGGTACTAAGTATATGATTTTCACCTTTGCGAAAGCTACCGCTACACGGTAAGCCGGTGTGTATCAATTTTGAGTAAATTAGCGTCCTTAAATGTCGAAATATTGAAGTTTCAAGCATTTCTGAAATTTGCTGTTATATGAAAAGTGGTCGTAATTTGAATCTGATTCCAATAACTTTCAACGTTTTGCTTCTATGTGGCAAGCCCAATAATCATACCGAGTTTCGTAGAACGGTTACCGAGATACATATATGTGATCATAAGTGGGCGGTGCCACGCCCATTTTCCAAAATTTTATCATAAGCGTATTTCTTGGTAAAGAATTGTTGCAAGCATCAATTTTGAGTAAATCAGCTTTAATATTTTTTTATTTATCGAAGATTTCGTATTTCTCCAAATTACCGTTATATGGGAGGTAGGCGTGGTTATTGTCCGATTTAAAAAATTTTCGGCCATTTGGTATGCTGTAGCAAGACTAACAACTGTGCCAAGTGTGGAAGAAATTGGTTCAGCGGTTACCAAGATATACACATGTATCCATAAGTGGGCGTGGCTACGTACATTTTCCAAAAATGTATAATATTGTTATTTTTCGTCTAAAAATTATTGTAAATATCAATTTTGAGTGAATAATCTTCAGTAGTTACTAAAATATCGCAGTTTTCGTATTTCTGAAAATTACCGTTATATGGGAAGTAGGCGTGGTTATTCCGATGGCCCGATTTTGCCCATTTTCAATACCATCCGTCCTACGCCCGAAGGAAGTCACATACCAAGTTTCGTTAAGATATCTCAATTTTTACTCGAGTTATCGTGTGCACAGACGGACGGACAGACGGACGGACGGACAGACAGTCACCGCTTAATCGATTTCTCTTTTCATTCTGATCATTTATGTATACATTTGTCTATATCTATCTCGATTCGTTTTGCCTGTTACAAACAACCGTTATGTGAACAAAGTTATAATACCCTTGTGCACAAGTGCGCTCGGGTATAACAAAGACATACGTACATACTAGGGAAGTAAATTTTTTCGATTTTTACGATCCCGGGATTTTCGGGATGTCATTGGTTTAATCCCGGGATTTAGATATTTATTATTTTTCAACGACTTAACATGAAAAAATTGCATCAATATGGTTTGAGAAGCTCTCCTACCATATAAAAAATGTAAAAAGGTACTGTTGGTAACACAGCAAACAAGGAAGCAGTGACAAGAAGAAGCCGAAGCTATAGAATGAAGTGGAAGTCGAAAGCAAGGAGTTAAAGTTGTGAGGCAGTCGAAGTAAGTCGTCGTCGGAGGAAGTTGGTCTCAGTCATCGTGGTTGTGTCGTCAAAATAGAAGCTTACAAACGAACAGAAACACGTGCCAATATTGCTGTTGAAAACGTGGTGACCGTGCCTATTAACTTGTTGGTCGCCTTCGAGAAAATTCAGTGCTAATTATTCTGATCTGCGAAAGAAGAGATATAACGCACGGCAAAGAACTTGTAGGAACTTCGTGCCAGCTGATTTGCGTAAAGGAGTGCGAAGGTGCAAAGAAAATTCACGAAGAGGGCCTACGTTTTTAAGGGCAACGCGATGTATAAAGAATTATGAAAAAATCAGTTGAAAACGCTGAGGCGAGAAAAGGGCAACAATATTTCACACGTTCAAAAGTAGTGTCAAAAGAAACACAAAATAAGAAGGAAAGTGAAGATAAAGTGTAAATGAACTAAAAAGTGGCAATCAACAACAACGCGAAAAAATGGAGGCAAAAGTTGAAGAAAATAGTAAGAGTCTGCAAGAAATAATTCAGTTGCTAACATTAAAAATTCATGCTGATGAAATTCGTCAAAGTGAACCAAAAATTGCGGCAGAGAATTTTTCGAAGATTATTCCTGATTTCGATGACCAAAGTGTGCCGGTAGAACGTTGGTTAACTAATTTCGAGCAAAATGCCGGCGCGTACAATCTTAGCGAACAACAAAAATATGTGCAGGCTCGCGGTAAAGTGACACGCACAGCGCAGCTTTATCTTGAATCGGTGTGTGTAAGTACGTACGAAGAACTTAAAACAGAATTGCTAAAAGAATTTAAACGTATGTTTGCAAGTGCAGAAGTGCATATTAAGTTAGGCGATAGAAAAAAGAAAATTAATGAAACTTTCCACGAATACGTTTTGCATATGAAAAAATTAGCCGCGCTCGGTCAGGTTGAAACCGAATCTATTATTCGTTACATCGTGGACGGTTTGAATATCAGAAGTGAGTCCAAATTTAATATGTACAGCTGCAGATCTTTTCATGAGCTTTATGAAAAATACGAAGTGTTTGAACATATGCACGGAAACGAAAGGAAAGACAAACAAACACATAAGGACGTCAATAAAAGTGTACAAAGTGTAACTCCGCAAACGTCAAGCTGTGAAGTTCTACTTATATTGTGCCTTGATTGGTCTTTGTATTTTGCAAAGTTTATTGTGCTAATTTTGAGTAAAAGTTGCTATAAAAAGTGCCTACGAGCATCTTAGTGTGATAATAACCGAAGCTAAGTGAAAGTTTTGTGATTTTTGTGGTTTTTATTCAATTTAATTAAATTTCACTAGCTTACATCTAATCTTGCCGAGTCATTTGTTGTTATCATTGTTGTTGTTATTCCTTTGTAGTTAACTGAGATCGTTTCTATTTTTGCACATTTCTTTTTGTTTACTTCGTTTAGTATTTCTTGTCACAGCTATTTGCGCTGCGTTTATTAAGTGTCACAATACAGTGATACTCAAACTGTTCGCTACATATATTTTTAAGCTAAATACATCAGTTCCTAAATTGTTGTGTGTGTTGTGTTAAACTTATTTTGCTTGTCTTTTTATTAACATAACTGTTATTAAATCTTTCAATATGAAGTGTGATCTTGATAACTGCCAAATTAAAAGCGAATCTGAACGCTACTTATCGTGCTGGCTCTGTGATGGTATTTGCCATCAAAAATGTGCTGGTTTGACAGGAAGAATTCTGGACGCTATTAATGATGGCAAAGGTCTTCGCTGGTCTTGCTTAAAGTGCAGGTCAACCGAAGTTGATCTCTTTAAGTTGTTTAGGCAAACCAGAAATGGGTTTTCTGAGGTAGGGAGAGAGTTGTCGGTACTGACCGAAAAATTTAAACATTATGAAAATGTATTTAAATCTTTTAAATGCTTAGATACCGTACAATCTATGAAGGACATTCATGTGTCAAAACGTAAGCGTCTTCATAGTCCGCCTAATGAAAGGACCGTTCCACGTCAGAACAATCTTCCGAATGACTTAATTAATCTTTCTTCTCCATGTCCACAGACAACGGAGTTATCTTCCTCAAAAGAACATATATCAAAGTCTGTTTCTAATAATAACGACCCTGAAGTATCTTCCCCGTCCCCCGTTGAAGTTGTGGCACCGCCATCTAATTTCCAACGCTTACTCTACCCTCAATTAGTAACTCAGTTACTCAGCCCCGTCCGCCGGTAATCGAGTCTGATACTAGGAGACTGGTTGTGGTTCCCCCAAAGAAGTCTATATTTGTATCTAGATTTTCGAGGGATACTTCCGAGGACGATATAAAGTTTTACATCTCGTCCAAAGTTAAAACTGTCAACTTAAGTATCAGAAAATTTAATTTTAAATATGAAAGAAATATTTCTTCATTTAAAATAGACGTAAATTTAGAAAATTTTGACATGCTGCTTAGTAGTTCTTTTTGGCCCTCCGGAGCATTCGTTCGTGAATTTGAGTATAGGCCCAACAAAAATAATAATTTAGCAAATATTCCCCGTCAGAATACAGAACCAAAAAACTGATTACTAAATCTGCTTTAAGTATTTATTATCAAAACGTAAGAGGCATAAATACTAAATTAACGAATTTATATCTTAATGGCCTTGAATGCAATTATAATATAATTTCTTTGACTGAAACTTGGCTCAAACCTCACACTTTTAATTCTGAGATTCTTTCAAATAATTATCATATCTACAGAAAAGATCGGGAGGACAGAGTCGGCGGTGGCGTACTCTTTGCCGTAGACTCTTCAATACCATCTGAAGAAGTTAGTCTTCCACACATCGAATCTGCAGAATTCAAATGCATTCGTGTTCAGGTTGGAAGGGGGTTTACTTACTTAGCTCTATGCTATATTCCTCCCCGATCTGACTTATCAGTGTATTCACAACATGTATCTTTACTGAAATCAATTAATTCAATGATTAAACCCTCTGATTCATTGATTGTGTTGGGTGACTTTAATTTACCAAATGTATCATGGAACATCATTGACAATGATATTGTACCTTACTCGTCTAGCGCGTGCAACAACGTATTTTTAGAGGAGATGGCAGAACTCTGCCTGAATCAAGTTAATGTACTTCGCAATAAGTTTGGCAAACTATTAGATCTTGTTTATGTTGATGATGCATCTAAGTCGGCTGTAAATAAATGTTACCCACTAGTTTTGCCCGAAGATGTCTACCACCCTGCTATTGAGATATCTTACGAAATTATAAACGATGGTCAAAATTGCGATTTCCAAACATACGAACCAAATATTCGCTTTGATTTTTCGAAAGCCAACTTTAAAAAACTGAATAAAGAATTGTCTAAATTGTCGTGGCCTATATACAAAGAAAAAGTTGAGCAAAGCGTTGCACATTTTAATTGTACTGTACATAGATTATTTGAAAAGTATGTGCCTCAACGCATGTGTGTTCCTGAAGAAAAAACACAGTTATGGTTCACTAAAGAACTGAGAAACTTGAAAAACAGAAAGTCACGTTATTTTAGATTACACAAAAAAACCGGCTTACACTCATACTATGTAAAATACTCACTTTTGCGTCACAAGTTCTTTGAATTAAACAAAAAGTGTTATACAGATTACTTGTGTAAAATCAAACGACGTATAATATCTAACCCCAAATCATTTTATGATTTCGTAAACTCCAAGCGAAATGTACGGGGGTTTCCTTCCGCCATGAAGTATCAAAATACCGTCTCTGGTGATAATCAAACAATTTCTAACATGTTCGCTCAGTTTTTTAAATCCAATTATTCCACTAACTCCCAAGCATACTTTGACTATCCTTTTAAACTAAGTCCAATTAACTCAATACATAACCCTATAATATATCCCGATGATGTTTTAGTTTACCTGAAGTCCTTAAAGCAGTCTTTTAGTTATGGTCCTGACCAGATCCCCACTTGTTTTCTTAGAAATTGTGCTGATTATCTCTATGAGCCGTTAACGGCCTTATTTAATTTGTCTCTTAAAGAGGGCGTTTTTCCAGCTGTATGGAAGGAATCGTTCATAACCCCCTTACATAAAAGCGGTAGCAGGTCTTCAGTGGAGAACTACCGGGGCATAGCTAAGCTTTCTGCAATTCCTAAATTATTTGAAGCAATTATAACAAATCGGTTGACGCATTCTATCACTTCAAGCATTTCATACAGTCAACATGGATTTTGCAAGGGCAAATCAACTTCTACAAATTTACTTGAATTAACATCCTATATCTCAAAAGCATTTAGTGAGAGCAAAACTGTTGATGTTATATATACTGATTTCAGTAAAGCATTTGACAAAGTGTGCCACTCGTTGCTCATCTATAAACTTGATCTTCTTGGTCTTCCACCTAATTTTCTACGTTGGATCTCTTCATACCTCTATGATAGATCACAAAGGGTATTGTTTAAAAATATTATCTCTGACGTCATTGATGTTACTTCAGGAGTCCCTCAGGGTAGCCACCTAGGCACGATTCTGTTCTTGCTTTTTATAAACGATATTTCTACAGATATAAAATTCTCCAAAATTTTAATGTATGCAGATGATGTAAAACTTTATAAATCGTACGTTTCAATTGAAGAAAGGTCTTTGCTACGATCAGACTTAAACAGCATGGCTTACTGGTGTAAAGTAAATCTTATGCCTCTAAATCTTAAGAAATGTAAAGTAATGTGCTTCTCGCGAAGAGCTGTTCTGCCAGTTTCTTATATAATAGGTAACCATAAGCTGGAACAGGTATACAATTTTGTGGACCTTGGTATCACAATGGATCCTAAGCTTAATTTTAATCTTCACATTAATGTGACAGTCAACAAGGCTAAAGGTGTACTTGCATTTGTGAAACGATGGTCAAAAGAATTTAGTGACCCTTATATCACTAAAACCCTGTTTACAACATTAGTTAGGCCGATTCTGGAATACGGCTCGGTGGTTTGAGATCCAAGGTATCAAATTTACTCAGACAAGATAGAATCAATTCAAAAACAATTCCTACTTTTTGCTTTAAGAAATTTCCGATGGGATTCTCAATATAGCCTTCCACCTTATACGAGTCGTTTAAAACTTATTAACCTTCCTACACTTGCCAGTCGCAGGGAAATGCTTGGTATAATTTTTATGGTTAAATTACTGACAGGCTCAATTTCAAGTCCGTCTCTTCTGGCTGATGTAAGCTTTAATGTTCCCTCACGCGTATCAAGACACTTTTGTCCCATATTTCTGAAAGCTTGTAAAACCAAGTTTGAATTGCACGACCCACTCCGTTGCTTATGCCAGGATTTTAACTCTCATTCCAGCACGTTTGATATATCAGATCCGCTTTTCAGCAATAAGAAAGCGATACTCTCCTCTCTCAATAAGTGAATTATTGATATAAATACATAAAATCAGCTGATGAATTTAGTTCTGTAGCTGAACAGTTTTAGATCTCGACACTTAACAAACTCGTGCCTATCGTGACTCGGCACAAAAATTTAAAATATTGGTTCCGTACGTCATGCGGACTGCGCCCCTCGTGCGGATGGGCGGGAATGGAGGGTAAAAACCGTTGGGATATTATTATTATTATTAAAATGCAAAAGCTGATTGCGGATATGCTGATCACTTGCGAAAAGACTGTAAGGCAGACCCTAAATGCTTTAAGTGTAATAACTCCGGACATATATCCAAGAATTGTCCACAAGTGGCGAAGAATGCCAAATTGTTAAAGACTGTAAGCGGTGAAAAGTTATTACTCTTCAATAATGTTGAAATCGAATGCTTAGTCGACACTGGTGCAGACGTGACCATAGTTAGAAACAGTGTATATAAGCGACTCGATCATGGCGATCTGCAAAAAAGTAACTCAGTGATAGGCGTGTTCGTGGGCACTGTTCAAGTTGACGGTATTGAGACCCAGCATAAATTTTTAGTTGTACCCGATGATGCAGTCCAATTCGACGTTTTGCTAGGCTATGATTTCGCGTCTAAGTTGTGTTTGACGCTGGACGAAAATGGTTTCAAGTTTACTAAATTGTCATCGCAGACGGGCTGTGGTATGGGAAATGAGCTCACCGTTTATAATGTCGCTGTGCACGAAATAGAAGTTAACGCACCTTTGAGGCTCAAGCTATTAATTCAATCCTTAATCAACGACTACAAACCGAGTGAAGCGGATGCTGAGTGTCCCATGTTTCTCAAAATTGTCCCTGATGGTGTATTAAACCATTTCGTCATCAGCCAAGTCGTCATCCGCCAGTTGAAGATGAGGCAATAAAAACTCAAGTTGACGAATGGACTTTAAATACACCCATTAAAAATTTTGTTTATTTGCGTATATTAAGAGAGGTAACCAGTTTCCTCTTTTAATGTATGCAAATTTGCACGCCGTTTACTTTTACTTACTTTTGCATACACAAATTTGTCGCAAAGATCAAAATTAAACATAAAATATTTAAAGTAATGTAATGTTTATTACTGGTAGGAAATGTATTTGTAGTTTGAAAGTCTTTGAAATCGCATCGATTTGAAATCGTTCGATTTGCAGAACATGCCTGTATGTGTATATTTTAAAGACCTCAATTTCAAAATCAAATACTGAACATCTTATACGTATATATATACAGATTCTTGTTGAAAAATAGATACTTTTCAGTAATAGTTTTACATGCTCTTTTTAGAGTGTACTTGCTATTTATCACAGCGCACGGCAGTGCCCGCGAGTGACGAAAGCAGCCACAGTAGCTTGCTGAAATGACTCGCTTATATATACACGAGATTTGGAAGTTTTTATCCAGACGTCCAATCGACATGTTTGATATATCGTTGGAAAGGTCTTGCAGAGTGTGTCCAGAAAATATATTCAAGCTTCGTAAACGATTAACCGGATTCTTAAAAATTAGGCTAAAGTGATGCGAAACAAAAAACGTTTTTTTGATTTTGCCGGTTTAAGGGGGCATGTGGGCACACCCAACATATTTAGTGTTATTCCATAGGCCAATACCTTTCAAACGATACGTTATATATTAAGTTCCGGCCACTAGTTGGAAAGATATAGAGGTAAATGTGTTTTGGTTCGTGTCTCCACTACGAGATGCTTTGGTATGTATGTGGCGTCTGTACGTACCATCATTTAATTTTTTTCAAACTTTCAGGAATCAAAGTACACAAAAAACTAAGAAGCTTTTGTTCCAGGATGTTTTGATTCGTATGCATGTGTGGGCGTGGCTGCTGCCTGAAATTCGAAAAAAGGCAATTTTTTAAACTACCACTGAGGCCGCACTACTCAGTCCATGTTATTGATGTGGATATCAGTAGAAGGGTCTTCAAACAAGCTATCTAACGCTGTCTTTTGTGTTTATAAAATATAAATACGCCATAACGTTATCGCCTGAAAACTAAAAATCGGGCTGCTGAAAATAGAGATTTCGGGCATTTTCTCAAAATCTGGTCAGTCGATTTTGTTTTACGTTTCCACAAGTCTAGCCCAAAAACTTAGCTTTCATCTGTTATATAGCTTATATCTGGGAAAACTCTTGTTGTGGAGATATTGCTATTCAAATTGAAAAAATGTCGCTCCAAAAAGGGTCAAATGGTTAAAAATTAACATATCCGTCTAATTTTGTTACTTTAAGATAGGGATGCCCAAATCAGCACATATGTATCGCGGACGACTGCGCGTGCAAAGCTTTGCACAGCGGTGCTGGGCAAGCGCGGAAGCAAAAAGTTATCGGAAGGGGAAAACGAAGTCAACAGAATAGTGAGATTGGGTGTGACAGTGATGGAAAATGAGTGTGCATTGTGCCATTTTCGGCCCTTTCGGAAGCAGCCGGCACCTTCAGCACAATCGATTGATTTTCGGCACTATTTTTGCGTAACTCAATGCAACTAATAAATATTTCTTTCGGATCCGCAATTAAAAATATTTTTTTTACATTTAATCGTATGTGCTTAAACTGATAAATGATATAAACATAGAAACGCAAGCAGAAGAATCTCGCTTCCACATTCTGCATATGCGCTTAACATTTTGGTTTAAACAAATTTGTCGAAATTTCATCTCTAAAGCAAATATATCATTTAATATATACTTTAGATTTAAATAATCATTTTTAGTGGTGGGCGAGTCCAAGATGTTTAAATGATCGAGATAGTACATTCAATTCGCGTAGATTTTTGAGAACTTTTTTCGTTGAAGGTGTTGCACTTTTTTTCCATACTGAAATTTGTGTCCATCATTTATCATTGTCTAAGAAAAACTATAAAATAAAGCTTAATTTAAAATATTGGAATAAAAACAACAACGCTACACACGCATTCATCCATATAACATAAAATGCGAACGTTCGTTACATGGAAGAAAGTGCGCAACACCGCAAACAGGAAAATTCAAAAAATCAATGGTATTTTCTAGACACTTCAAACTTGCACATTATTATACTAGAATGAATGGGCTACAAAAATGTTAACCCAAAACATGTCTACAAATTCTGAACAAAAACTGTGAAAATTTGATGAAACTTTGTTGATTTTTTTCATTCTTTCAAGTTTCGATTTATTTGCAAGGTTTTTGTTTGATAATGACATACAATTTTATAAAAAAAAATAATTAAAATTATTTAAAAAAATAAAATAAATACCGGGTGACCATGTAATTTTGTCAAAGATGAAGACAATGATGATAAAACATTAATACACTATATAGGTCTGTTCATATTAATGAAAATAAAATGAGATCACTATCGATAAAATGGAAATCCTCAAGGGAAATTTATAATTTCAACGCATGGAATTTACATAGATTTTTTTTTACTTTCAACCCCCGAATTGCTCAATTACTTCTATTTCTGCAGGATCGCCTTTAGGTAAATTGCATTTCCAAAGATTTTTTCAAAATAAATCGCGATGAGGGATATTTCACCCGCCGGTGATAAGAAATCGCAATCACCATAACGCACATCACTAATATTACTGTTCACAATCACATTTACATTCAAAATTACAATTCATAATTTTGTTTTGTAGCAAATATGAAATATAGGTATATCCATTTTCTTAAATGTAAACGGATTAAGAATCAAAGTGCTGGAAGAGATTTGAGCGTTTGGTACAAAAAGTATTTTTGATGTTGAAATTTTACTTAAAATCGGCAAAGTGTACTTTTGTACATTTTAAAATTAATTGTACTGAAAAAAGTACAATTGTACTTAAAATATCAACACTGTTTCACTGGCGCTGTACTTGCTGCAGCGATGCCAGATTTGAGCGTACCCAATTTTTTACCGATAATAACCATGCGAGGGATTTGGGTATTGGGCATTTTACAAGCCTATTAGGAAGTATACATATCTGTGTTTGTATAGAATAGTAGCTTATGTCGGAAGACTGCCTTTAGTATAATGAACCATTCGCAGCATACGATTGCGAAAGACTCACTGGCGCCGAGTCGTTGAAGAACTCTTGGAAAATAAACGTAAAAGACGGTAATGTTAATGGCGATGCTAGCAAGTCAATATTCGTATAATGTTTCATAAAAAAATTCCTTGTGGTTTAAGTAATATAGGAAATGGTACATTTTACTAAAGCCAGCCTCCCGCCATAAGCTACTATTTCATACGAACACAAATATATTCGTCTAGAAATAATGTTGATTATTTTAATTAAGTCCTGAGATAAGTTTGTGAATCTTATCAGTGTTCTAAGAACCAAAAATCAATCCCCACGAAAATTAGAACTTTTGCTTTAAAAGAAAAATATACATATCGCATTTACTCAATACTTGGTCTGGCATCACTGTTTGAGCATTGATGTGCTCAGCCCACTGTTGCCAAGGTCGTGCATTTTGCACTAAATTTAGTGCTTTTGGGAAACCAAAAAGCCAAAATAATTGGAATTCAATGCTTAGTCCGGTATTTAGTGATGCTTTTTTAATTTAAGCACACCGAATGCATAGGTAGTACCTATTAGGTACATATGTATGCATGTATACACTATACACTAATATCCTACATTAAGATGGAATTCATTTACTGAATAAAATGTGAGGAATAGGTAAATTAAATATGTTTTGCCTTGTTATAAATGTATTGAAATTAAGTTATTAATAAAAACGTGAGGAAATGGATATGTATATACACTTTTTACTGAATCAAAAAAATTATTAAACATGATAATAAAAACTTGGCGCTTTTGTTTTGGAAAAATTGGATTTTTCTGGTGGTCTGATGCCACACTGGCTCAGTTGTCGTAAAAGTACACATACATACACGCATTTTTACTTGAAAATAAGTGTGTAGTGGGTAATATGTATACGATGCCATCTCCGTACAGCTCACTTCACCTCCTACTTTAAGATATAAAAATAACATACCCAGTTCCCCGAAAAAAAAATCGCCCATTCCCTGATTGCCACTTAAACCGAAATTCCCTGCAAATCGGGGAATTTCCCGTGAGTTGACAAGTTTGAAGGATGCAGCTGTGCTAATCACTTCGTACGTGTCTTGGAAACCACAATTTGTGTGTATTTTAGAGTTTTTTTCAGTCACATGCCGAAATTGTAACATTCTTCCCCATTTTAATTGCAGGTATGTACACAGTATTTAACTATGCTACATGGGTTTATCACCCGCACTCAACCTAACAGGTATTTACCTATAGTTGTACATAAATATGTATGTATGAATGCATTTAGTTCTCCCAATGTGCCGCTACAACTTACATACATATGTATAAATTGCCACTGACCAAAACTACTTGAGAAAAAATCATTAGTTTAATAGCACGAGTGCAACACCCTACACGTGATAGAAGTAAAACTTCTTAAAAAAAAGCACATGTGTGCGCCCCACACCCAGTAGAAATCTTAACAACAATTAAACTGCGAGGCAATCAGACGAATACAGTTGTTTATTGTATCCAAAGTTGGTACCAAGTTGATAAGTTTCTATCATTTCTCATATTTTTTTTTTTAATTTTTTCGAATACATATTATCCTTGATATCATCATATCTTGATCATCCTTTTTCGCTTTATTCCGTATTCGAAAAACTATGTGCTTCAATGGACACATCGATTTGAATACATAATTTAGATTTAGAGAATATTTTTAGCAATTTATTTGAGAAAAATAAAACATTTATACCCAAATTCATAAAAAAATAAAGAACACTTTAACTGCTTTATAAATCGAAATTTCGTTTGAAAATGTCACTTTATAGAGCTATTTAAACCTATTTTATTTTTTATGAATAAGGCCATTAGTTTATAGTTTGTATTTTCGTCGATTTTAAATTTGCTACCCCAAAATAATTCATATCAAATAAAACACCTCTTTGAGGTAAAATTTTCGAGTGACGAAAGCTGAACTAGAAACACAAAATTTATGATATCAATTTGGTGACGAAAATTATACGCATTTTTTAACTGCATTTTAAACGTACGGAAAATCTTTTTTTTTTATTCGGAACGTTGCGAACTTCCGTTTACTGCAAGAAACACAATTAAAAAAAAGGTAGTGTCTATTCGCACTTTGCCAGTGTCACCTGTGTAACAGTGTCACCAGTGTACCAGTACCACCAGTGTCGCCAGTGTCACCAGT
>NW_023461625.1:0-3716 GCF_013731165.1 Rhagoletis pomonella
AAATTTACAACAAAAACACTACAATTAATGCCGTAGTTAACTTTTCCGATTTCGAAAAGTGAAGTGCTAACTTGACACACGTGCAAATAAGAATTATCAGACGTGTATGTCCGAAATCGGACATAATTCGATCAGGCATATCGGATAAGGAAATAAATGAAATTCTCCAGACATTTTGCCCAGAAATCTGTACGAAACCTGTAAGACTTGTCTAAATAGTCAACTTTTTATTCCGACTTTTCTGATATCAGAAATTGTCTGGCAAATGTGCTAGCTGGGAAAATTATTAGCAACAATAGCTGACACTACGGAAATACAAATAAGCTACAATACTCGCTAGAGTAAGTTTTTGTACGTTTCAAAAAATAAATAGTAAGCATTCAAAACCTTAAACAAATTCAGTTTCAGTCGTTCAGTAGCTGCATGTCCTTTTTATTCTTCCTGAGTTCGATCAGCACGAATCGCCATTCGCGACTGTGTAAGCCAATGTTTGATATTCTGATGGCGGCATAATCTCCCCAGAACACTAAAGGTGCAACATCAAAGAGTAGGAAGTTCCATATTCGAAGCAATCGAGCTAAAATGGCGAAAGAAAAGTAAGCTCCAAATGTTTTTTTTGTCAAAACTCCATATTTTTTCCACAAACAAACAGCTTCTTCATATCCATCAACTGTAAATGGTACCGCAAAGAATTTACAAGGCAATAAAACACACCAAAAAAAAATAGCTCAAAGTGGACCATCCATTCTCGAGTTATGCGCCGTCTAACGTACACAACTTCGGTATACATAGAAATATTTATTTAATAAAAATCAGGGGTTATATTCGATGTAAATAAGCTTGTTTAAATTAAATCACTATTATCCCCACCATTTTGAGGAATTTAGCTACCATTTCAGGAAGTGTGATTCCATTGTTCCCCTTTTTCTCCTGCTTCCAAAAATCACCCCTGTAGGTGGCAGTGTCAAATTTTAGAAAAAAGCTACTTGCAAAAACCTTTCATTATTGAATCATGCCACATGCATAATTGGCTAGAGTAGTTTTCCATTAAACAACTGCAGGTGTATGTAAGTAATACAAACAATTCAAATTGCATTCCGATTGAATTAACGAGCGCACTAATTTGCAATTTTTACCCACATTCCTATTTACAAAAGTTATTAGCGCATAATTTTAATGAAATATTAACAACTGATAATATTTACTTAGTAAATCAAGTAGTTACTTAATTAGCATCAGCACTAATCGTCTAATTAGACGATACTGCAACTCATTCAACGAATAAGTTGAATGGTTTCTTTACTAAATTATGTAAATATGAGTAAATAAAAGATGTACATATGTTTGCTTACAATATTTTTATTTGTATTAATTAATTATTTTTATATTTTTTCATATACTCGTATATACTGTAATACTTTATATATATGTATGTATGTACATATAAGTTATTTTAAATGTACATATATTTACATTAAGAATGCGCTATTGTTAAATCTGAAATTACAAACTAAGTGAACATTTGCACATTGGGGGCGCACAAACATTCCAATACTCTCTGGCTACGGCGTCGACAACAATAACAACAACAATAATGGCACATGACATACATATGTATGTACATATTATATAACAACTAGCTTACTTTTTACTAGCTATTATCTAGTACGCGTCCATTCATACGAGTACCTACAAACATACTAAAATACATACCTACTAATGTGTGTATGTATGCACTTTTCTAAGTCTGCAAGTGTTCATTTGTCCCAATTAACAGTTACTTACTATTTATATTTTCGTACATATCACAAAGACTCACTTGCAATGTTCCTTCTCTTCCCCTTCCCCATCCGCTTCTTCTTCTTCTTCTTCTTTTTCCCTACCTACACTATACTCTAATAATGCAAATCTAAATGGGTCTCGCCTAGCAGACTATTTGTAGATTTCATAGGTTCTTTCATTACGAAATTCCCATTCTTCAATGATTCTTGCGTTATGCATTCTTCCAGCTTCACATCGTCATTACAGAAGATCAGCTTGTCAGTGGCTTGTATTAGTTTCTGTTTTTCCGCTTCTAGCCGGTATATGATGAGGAGCGGTCCACTGCCCACTTCCGATTGAGTCAAATCGTCTGGAAGTTTTGAGATCCCTTGCGCCGCAGTAAAATCGATGCCGGTGATCTTATGACAATCCATAACCACAGGTAGACTGAAGTTGACGCGTTCGCACGCTTTCAGCACTTTGGCGCGCAAATGATTGATGGCGGGGAAATAGATGACGCCAGTGGGCGTGACGCGTATGAATTGTAGCTCATTTACCTGCAAAGTGTGTAGCAATTAGAAATTGAAAAAACAAAATGCTCTGCTATCTCCTCTTACCTCTTCTACATGCACTGAGATCACAGGATGCGCCCATAGGAATAGTAAATGTAATACTGTCACTATAATACTGACTAGCAGGCCCACTTCCACGCCGCATAGGATGCAGACAGTAAAGCACAGCACCCACACGCAGAAATCACGCTTAGCATCGCGCCACAAACGCCGTGGTAGCTGCAGGTCCAGCAAGGTTACGATGGAGCACATCAAAATGGCGGCAAGCGTTGATTCGGGTATGTAGTTGAAGTAGGGACTGAGAAAGCCCAAAGCCAGTAGCACAATTACACCTGCGCGATATCGGAATATAAATATTAGTACGAAGAATTACTGAATTGTGTTGGTCAAACTCACCCAGGTACAAGTTGGCCATTGGAGTTCTGAGTCCACAAGCGTTGCTGATGGCATAACGCGAGAAGGCGCCTGATACGGGCATAGATTGTACGCAGGAACCGGCAAGATTGCAGAGACCGACGGTGATCAATTCCTTGTTAGCGTCAACCATGCCCTTAGGAGCTGTGAATGACCGAAAAAGAGGAAGGCACATTTTAGAAGGAATGTAATATACAAACGCTTCTATGTAGTTTAGCTTATATTGAATACTGGTTCGGTACGTTCTACGTGTTGGCAGAAAGGGTACTTGGACGAGGCCGCAGAGATTTGCTTAGAGATTTGTTAGGCTTCTTCATCGCGGTTTGAAGGTTTTCCTTTATTTCCTGATGCCAGAGGCATTGAACCGTTTTTATTCGGAAACTTATTGCTAACGATCAATTGCATTGCCTTGGCACGGGGACCCACTTCAATTTCATAGAAAAAAAACACAAAAAAAAAAACATCTACGACTAGCGTAACATATTTGGTCCCATGTTAAGAGTCTTATACAGGGATAGGGGAGATTGTCTAAGTTTCATCGCCTTGAACTAAGTATGTATATCAATACTTGCTTCTCAAGTCCACGTGAAAGGAAACCTTACCACAATGACTTGGAATCACAATCAGTAGTGGTAGTTAATTACTAAAAATGATTGCCCTAACCCTCAAATAAGTTAGCTATTCAATTCGTAACCCCAACCATACACCTAAATGTAATTTATTTAATTCCTTCCGGTACTTACTCAGTTTACCAATCGAGATATTGGTGAGTATTCCAACGATGGGTATTACAACAATACCAACATTCAATTCAGCTAACATATCCAAAAATGTGTAGGTTTTCTCGGGTGTAACCACCGAAAAATCGGGGATTGTAAAATTAGGCAAACCGGCTAGCGCATTTTTGCTCAGTGTAAACGGCACCTCATGTTCTTGGCTCAGCCAGATGTATGAAATAAGCCCAGTCAC